>NW_027443842.1:0-34148 GCF_048569485.1 Anomaloglossus baeobatrachus | reverse complement strand
TGGTGGAGATGATATTTAATAAAATAAGTAGAAATCCACTAAAAGTTTTGTTTGGTTATATTGCAATCCCGAGATAATCGTCTCCATGCTCCAAATCCATTTTAAAGCCATTTTTAAGGCATTTCGCGCATACATGAAATGAACACATTTTTCTCCAAAACTATAACAGATGCAAGCTTGTCCTGTTTGGTGGAGATGATATTTAATAAAATAAGTAGAAATCCACTAAAAGTTTTGTTTGGTTATCTTGCAATCCCGAGATAATCGTCTCCATGCTCCAAATCCATTTTAAAGCCATTTTTAAGGCATTTCGCGCATACATGAAATGAACACATTTTTCTCCAAAACTATAACAGATGCAAGCTTGTCCTGTTTGGTGGAGATGATATTTAATAAAATAAGTAGAAATCCACTAAAAGTTTTGTTTGGTTATCTTGCAATCCCGAGATAATCGTCTCCATGCTCCAAATCCATTTTAAAGCCATTTTTAAGGCATTTCGCGCATACATGAAATGAACACATTTTTCTCCAAAACTATAACAGATGCAAGCTTGTCCTGTTTGGTGGAGATGATATTTAATAAAATAAGTAGAAATCCACTAAAAGTTTTGTTTGGTTATCTTGCAATCCCGAGATAATCGTCTCCATGCTCCAAATCCATTTTAAAGCCATTTTTAAGGCATTTCGCGCATACATGAAATGAACACATTTTTCTCCAAAACTATAACAGATGCAAGCTTGTCCTGTTTGGTGGAGATGATATTTAATAAAATAAGTAGAAATCCACTAAAAGTTTTGTTTGGTTATCTTGCAATCCCGAGATAATCGTCTCCATGCTCCAAATCCATTTTAAAGCCATTTTTAAGGCATTTCGCGCATACATGAAATGAACACATTTTTCTCCAAAACTATAACAGATGCAAGCTTGTCCTGTTTGGTGGAGATGATATTTAATAAAATAAGTAGAAATCCACTAAAAGTTTTGTTTGGTTATCTTGCAATCCCGAGATAATCGTCTCCATGCTCCAAATCCATTTTAAAGCCATTTTTAAGGCATTTCGCGCATACATGAAATGAACACATTTTTCTCCAAAACTATAACAGATGCAAGCTTGTCCTGTTTGGTGGAGATGATATTTAATAAAATAAGTAGAAATCCACTAAAAGTTTTGTTTGGTTATCTTGCAATCCCGAGATAATCGTCTCCATGCTCCAAATCCATTTTAAAGCCATTTTTAAGGCATTTCGCGCATACATGAAATGAACACATTTTTCTCCAAAACTATAACAGATGCAAGCTTGTCCTGTTTGGTGGAGATGATATTTAATAAAATAAGTAGAAATCCACTAAAAGTTTTGTTTGGTTATCTTGCAATCCCGAGATAATCGTCTCCATGCTCCAAATCCATTTTAAAGCCATTTTTAAGGCATTTCGCGCATACATGAAATGAACACATTTTTCTCCAAAACTATAACAGATGCAAGCTTGTCCTGTTTGGTGGAGATGATATTTAATAAAATAAGTAGAAATCCACTAAAAGTTTTGTTTGGTTATCTTGCAATCCCGAGATAATCGTCTCCATGCTCCAAATCCATTTTAAAGCCATTTTTAAGGCATTTCGCGCATACATGAAATGAACACATTTTTCTCCAAAACTATAACAGATGCAAGCTTGTCCTGTTTGGTGGAGATGATATTTAATAAAATAAGTAGAAATCCACTAAAAGTTTTGTTTGGTTATCTTGCAATCCCGAGATAATCGTCTCCATGCTCCAAATCCATTTTAAAGCCATTTTTAAGGCATTTCGCGCATACATGAAATGAACACATTTTTCTCCAAAACTATAACAGATGCAAGCTTGTCCTGTTTGGTGGAGATGATATTTAATAAAATAAGTAGAAATCCACTAAAAGTTTTGTTTGGTTATCTTGCAATCCCGAGATAATCGTCTCCATGCTCCAAATCCATTTTAAAGCCATTTTTAAGGCATTTCGCGCATACATGAAATGAACACATTTTTCTCCAAAACTATAACAGATGCAAGCTTGTCCTGTTTGGTGGAGATGATATTTAATAAAATAAGTAGAAATCCACTAAAAGTTTTGTTTGGTTATCTTGCAATCCCGAGATAATCGTCTCCATGCTCCAAATCCATTTTAAAGCCATTTTTAAGGCATTTCGCGCATACATGAAATGAACACATTTTTCTCCAAAACTATAACAGATGCAAGCTTGTCCTGTTTGGTGGAGATGATATTTAATAAAATAAGTAGAAATCCACTAAAAGTTTTGTTTGGTTATCTTGCAATCCCGAGATAATCGTCTCCATGCTCCAAATCCATTTTAAAGCCATTTTTAAGGCATTTCGCGCATACATGAAATGAACACATTTTTCTCCAAAACTATAACAGATGCAAGCTTGTCCTGTTTGGTGGAGATGATATTTAATAAAATAAGTAGAAATCCACTAAAAGTTTTGTTTGGTTATCTTGCAATCCCGAGATAATCGTCTCCATGCTCCAAATCCATTTTAAAGCCATTTTTAAGGCATTTCGCGCATACATGAAATGAACACATTTTTCTCCAAAACTATAACAGATGCAAGCTTGTCCTGTTTGGTGGAGATGATATTTAATAAAATAAGTAGAAATCCACTAAAAGTTTTGTTTGGTTATCTTGCAATCCCGAGATAATCGTCTCCATGCTCCAAATCCATTTTAAAGCCATTTTTAAGGCATTTCGCGCATACATGAAATGAACACATTTTTCTCCAAAACTATAACAGATGCAAGCTTGTCCTGTTTGGTGGAGATGATATTTAATAAAATAAGTAGAAATCCACTAAAAGTTTTGTTTGGTTATCTTGCAATCCCGAGATAATCGTCTCCATGCTCCAAATCCATTTTAAAGCCATTTTTAAGGCATTTCGCGCATACATGAAATGAACACATTTTTCTCCAAAACTATAACAGATGCAAGCTTGTCCTGTTTGGTGGAGATGATATTTAATAAAATAAGTAGAAATCCACTAAAAGTTTTGTTTGGTTATCTTGCAATCCCGAGATAATCGTCTCCATGCTCCAAATCCATTTTAAAGCCATTTTTAAGGCATTTCGCGCATACATGAAATGAACACATTTTTCTCCAAAACTATAACAGATGCAAGCTTGTCCTGTTTGGTGGAGATGATATTTAATAAAATAAGTAGAAATCCACTAAAAGTTTTGTTTGGTTATCTTGCAATCCCGAGATAATCGTCTCCATGCTCCAAATCCATTTTAAAGCCATTTTTAAGGCATTTCGCGCATACATGAAATGAACACATTTTTCTCCAAAACTATAACAGATGCAAGCTTGTCCTGTTTGGTGGAGATGATATTTAATAAAATAAGTAGAAATCCACTAAAAGTTTTGTTTGGTTATCTTGCAATCCCGAGATAATCGTCTCCATGCTCCAAATCCATTTTAAAGCCATTTTTAAGGCATTTCGCGCATACATGAAATGAACACATTTTTCTCCAAAACTATAACAGATGCAAGCTTGTCCTGTTTGGTGGAGATGATATTTAATAAAATAAGTAGAAATCCACTAAAAGTTTTGTTTGGTTATCTTGCAATCCCGAGATAATCGTCTCCATGCTCCAAATCCATTTTAAAGCCATTTTTAAGGCATTTCGCGCATACATGAAATGAACACATTTTTCTCCAAAACTATAACAGATGCAAGCTTGTCCTGTTTGGTGGAGATGATATTTAATAAAATAAGTAGAAATCCACTAAAAGTTTTGTTTGGTTATCTTGCAATCCCGAGATAATCGTCTCCATGCTCCAAATCCATTTTAAAGCCATTTTTAAGGCATTTCGCGCATACATGAAATGAACACATTTTTCTCCAAAACTATAACAGATGCAAGCTTGTCCTGTTTGGTGGAGATGATATTTAATAAAATAAGTAGAAATCCACTAAAAGTTTTGTTTGGTTATCTTGCAATCCCGAGATAATCGTCTCCATGCTCCAAATCCATTTTAAAGCCATTTTTAAGGCATTTCGCGCATACATGAAATGAACACATTTTTCTCCAAAACTATAACAGATGCAAGCTTGTCCTGTTTGGTGGAGATGATATTTAATAAAATAAGTAGAAATCCACTAAAAGTTTTGTTTGGTTATCTTGCAATCCCGAGATAATCGTCTCCATGCTCCAAATCCATTTTAAAGCCATTTTTAAGGCATTTCGCGCATACATGAAATGAACACATTTTTCTCCAAAACTATAACAGATGCAAGCTTGTCCTGTTTGGTGGAGATGATATTTAATAAAATAAGTAGAAATCCACTAAAAGTTTTGTTTGGTTATCTTGCAATCCCGAGATAATCGTCTCCATGCTCCAAATCCATTTTAAAGCCATTTTTAAGGCATTTCGCGCATACATGAAATGAACACATTTTTCTCCAAAACTATAACAGATGCAAGCTTGTCCTGTTTGGTGGAGATGATATTTAATAAAATAAGTAGAAATCCACTAAAAGTTTTGTTTGGTTATCTTGCAATCCCGAGATAATCGTCTCCATGCTCCAAATCCATTTTAAAGCCATTTTTAAGGCATTTCGCGCATACATGAAATGAACACATTTTTCTCCAAAACTATAACAGATGCAAGCTTGTCCTGTTTGGTGGAGATGATATTTAATAAAATAAGTAGAAATCCACTAAAAGTTTTGTTTGGTTATCTTGCAATCCCGAGATAATCGTCTCCATGCTCCAAATCCATTTTAAAGCCATTTTTAAGGCATTTCGCGCATACATGAAATGAACACATTTTTCTCCAAAACTATAACAGATGCAAGCTTGTCCTGTTTGGTGGAGATGATATTTAATAAAAGTAGAAATCCACTAAAAGTTTTGTTTGGTTATCTTGCAATCCCGAGATAATCGTCTCCATGCTCCAAATCCATTTTAAAGCCATTTTTAAGGCATTTCGCGCATACATGAAATGAACACATTTTTCTCCAAAACTATAACAGATGCAAGCTTGTCCTGTTTGGTGGAGATGATATTTAATAAAATAAGTAGAAATCCACTAAAAGTTTTGTTTGGTTATCTTGCAATCCCGAGATAATCGTCTCCATGCTCCAAATCCATTTTAAAGCCATTTTTAAGGCATTTCGCGCATACATGAAATGAACACATTTTTCTCCAAAACTATAACAGATGCAAGCTTGTCCTGTTTGGTGGAGATGATATTTAATAAAATAAGTAGAAATCCACTAAAAGTTTTGTTTGGTTATCTTGCAATCCCGAGATAATCGTCTCCATGCTCCAAATCCATTTTAAAGCCATTTTTAAGGCATTTCGCGCATACATGAAATGAACACATTTTTCTCCAAAACTATATACAGATGCAAGCTTGTCCTGTTTGGTGGAGATGATATTTAATAAAATAAGTAGAAATCCACTAAAAGTTTTGTTTGGTTATCTTGCAATCCCGAGATAATCGTCTCCATGCTCCAAATCCATTTTAAAGCCATTTTTAAGGCATTTCGCGCATACATGAAATGAACACATTTTTCTCCAAAACTATAACAGATGCAAGCTTGTCCTGTTTGGTGGAGATGATATTTAATAAAATAAGTAGAAATCCACTAAAAGTTTTGTTTGGTTATCTTGCAATCCCGAGATAATCGTCTCCATGCTCCAAATCCATTTTAAAGCCATTTTTAAGGCATTTCGCGCATACATGAAATGAACACATTTTTCTCCAAAACTATAACAGATGCAAGCTTGTCCTGTTTGGTGGAGATGATATTTAATAAAATAAGTAGAAATCCACTAAAAGTTTTGTTTGGTTATCTTGCAATCCCGAGATAATCGTCTCCATGCTCCAAATCCATTTTAAAGCCATTTTTAAGGCATTTCGCGCATACATGAAATGAACACATTTTTCTCCAAAACTATAACAGATGCAAGCTTGTCCTGTTTGGTGGAGATGATATTTAATAAAATAAGTAGAAATCCACTAAAAGTTTTGTTTGGTTATCTTGCAATCCCGAGATAATCGTCTCCATGCTCCAAATCCATTTTAAAGCCATTTTTAAGGCATTTCGCGCATACATGAAATGAACACATTTTTCTCCAAAACTATAACAGATGCAAGCTTGTCCTGTTTGGTGGAGATGATATTTAATAAAATAAGTAGAAATCCACTAAAAGTTTTGTTTGGTTATCTTGCAATCCCGAGATAATCGTCTCCATGCTCCAAATCCATTTTAAAGCCATTTTTAAGGCATTTCGCGCATACATGAAATGAACACATTTTTCTCCAAAACTATAACAGATGCAAGCTTGTCCTGTTTGGTGGAGATGATATTTAATAAAATAAGTAGAAATCCACTAAAAGTTTTGTTTGGTTATCTTGCAATCCCGAGATAATCGTCTCCATGCTCCAAATCCATTTTAAAGCCATTTTTAAGGCATTTCGCGCATACATGAAATGAACACATTTTTCTCCAAAACTATAACAGATGCAAGCTTGTCCTGTTTGGTGGAGATGATATTTAATAAAATAAGTAGAAATCCACTAAAAGTTTTGTTTGGTTATCTTGCAATCCCGAGATAATCGTCTCCATGCTCCAAATCCATTTTAAAGCCATTTTTAAGGCATTTCGCGCATACATGAAATGAACACATTTTTCTCCAAAACTATAACAGATGCAAGCTTGTCCTGTTTGGTGGAGATGATATTTAATAAAATAAGTAGAAATCCACTAAAAGTTTTGTTTGGTTATCTTGCAATCCCGAGATAATCGTCTCCATGCTCCAAATCCATTTTAAAGCCATTTTTAAGGCATTTCGCGCATACATGAAATGAACACATTTTTCTCCAAAACTATAACAGATGCAAGCTTGTCCTGTTTGGTGGAGATGATATTTAATAAAATAAGTAGAAATCCACTAAAAGTTTTGTTTGGTTATCTTGCAATCCCGAGATAATCGTCTCCATGCTCCAAATCCATTTTAAAGCCATTTTTAAGGCATTTCGCGCATACATGAAATGAACACATTTTTCTCCAAAACTATAACAGATGCAAGCTTGTCCTGTTTGGTGGAGATGATATTTAATAAAATAAGTAGAAATCCACTAAAAGTTTTGTTTGGTTATCTTGCAATCCCGAGATAATCGTCTCCATGCTCCAAATCCATTTTAAAGCCATTTTTAAGGCATTTCGCGCATACATGAAATGAACACATTTTTCTCCAAAACTATAACAGATGCAAGCTTGTCCTGTTTGGTGGAGATGATATTTAATAAAATAAGTAGAAATCCACTAAAAGTTTTGTTTGGTTATCTTGCAATCCCGAGATAATCGTCTCCATGCTCCAAATCCATTTTAAAGCCATTTTTAAGGCATTTCGCGCATACATGAAATGAACACATTTTTCTCCAAAACTATAACAGATGCAAGCTTGTCCTGTTTGGTGGAGATGATATTTAATAAAATAAGTAGAAATCCACTAAAAGTTTTGTTTGGTTATCTTGCAATCCCGAGATAATCGTCTCCATGCTCCAAATCCATTTTAAAGCCATTTTTAAGGCATTTCGCGCATACATGAAATGAACACATTTTTCTCCAAAACTATAACAGATGCAAGCTTGTCCTGTTTGGTGGAGATGATATTTAATAAAATAAGTAGAAATCCACTAAAAGTTTTGTTTGGTTATCTTGCAATCCCGAGATAATCGTCTCCATGCTCCAAATCCATTTTAAAGCCATTTTTAAGGCATTTCGCGCATACATGAAATGAACACATTTTTCTCCAAAACTATAACAGATGCAAGCTTGTCCTGTTTGGTGGAGATGATATTTAATAAAATAAGTAGAAATCCACTAAAAGTTTTGTTTGGTTATCTTGCAATCCCGAGATAATCGTCTCCATGCTCCAAATCCATTTTAAAGCCATTTTTAAGGCATTTCGCGCATACATGAAATGAACACATTTTTCTCCAAAACTATAACAGATGCAAGCTTGTCCTGTTTGGTGGAGATGATATTTAATAAAATAAGTAGAAATCCACTAAAAGTTTTGTTTGGTTATCTTGCAATCCCGAGATAATCGTCTCCATGCTCCAAATCCATTTTAAAGCCATTTTTAAGGCATTTCGCGCATACATGAAATGAACACATTTTTCTCCAAAACTATAACAGATGCAAGCTTGTCCTGTTTGGTGGAGATGATATTTAATAAAATAAGTAGAAATCCACTAAAAGTTTTGTTTGGTTATCTTGCAATCCCGAGATAATCGTCTCCATGCTCCAAATCCATTTTAAAGCCATTTTTAAGGCATTTCGCGCATACATGAAATGAACACATTTTTCTCCAAAACTATAACAGATGCAAGCTTGTCCTGTTTGGTGGAGATGATATTTAATAAAATAAGTAGAAATCCACTAAAAGTTTTGTTTGGTTATCTTGCAATCCCGAGATAATCGTCTCCATGCTCCAAATCCATTTTAAAGCCATTTTTAAGGCATTTCGCGCATACATGAAATGAACACATTTTTCTCCAAAACTATAACAGATGCAAGCTTGTCCTGTTTGGTGGAGATGATATTTAATAAAATAAGTAGAAATCCACTAAAAGTTTTGTTTGGTTATCTTGCAATCCCGAGATAATCGTCTCCATGCTCCAAATCCATTTTAAAGCCATTTTTAAGGCATTTCGCGCATACATGAAATGAACACATTTTTCTCCAAAACTATAACAGATGCAAGCTTGTCCTGTTTGGTGGAGATGATATTTAATAAAATAAGTAGAAATCCACTAAAAGTTTTGTTTGGTTATCTTGCAATCCCGAGATAATCGTCTCCATGCTCCAAATCCATTTTAAAGCCATTTTTAAGGCATTTCGCGCATACATGAAATGAACACATTTTTCTCCAAAACTATAACAGATGCAAGCTTGTCCTGTTTGGTGGAGATGATATTTAATAAAATAAGTAGAAATCCACTAAAAGTTTTGTTTGGTTATCTTGCAATCCCGAGATAATCGTCTCCATGCTCCAAATCCATTTTAAAGCCATTTTTAAGGCATTTCGCGCATACATGAAATGAACACATTTTTCTCCAAAACTATAACAGATGCAAGCTTGTCCTGTTTGGTGGAGATGATATTTAATAAAATAAGTAGAAATCCACTAAAAGTTTTGTTTGGTTATCTTGCAATCCCGAGATAATCGTCTCCATGCTCCAAATCCATTTTAAAGCCATTTTTAAGGCATTTCGCGCATACATGAAATGAACACATTTTTCTCCAAAACTATAACAGATGCAAGCTTGTCCTGTTTGGTGGAGATGATATTTAATAAAATAAGTAGAAATCCACTAAAAGTTTTGTTTGGTTATCTTGCAATCCCGAGATAATCGTCTCCATGCTCCAAATCCATTTTAAAGCCATTTTTAAGGCATTTCGCGCATACATGAAATGAACACATTTTTCTCCAAAACTATAACAGATGCAAGCTTGTCCTGTTTGGTGGAGATGATATTTAATAAAATAAGTAGAAATCCACTAAAAGTTTTGTTTGGTTATCTTGCAATCCCGAGATAATCGTCTCCATGCTCCAAATCCATTTTAAAGCCATTTTTAAGGCATTTCGCGCATACATGAAATGAACACATTTTTCTCCAAAACTATAACAGATGCAAGCTTGTCCTGTTTGGTGGAGATGATATTTAATAAAATAAGTAGAAATCCACTAAAAGTTTTGTTTGGTTATCTTGCAATCCCGAGATAATCGTCTCCATGCTCCAAATCCATTTTAAAGCCATTTTTAAGGCATTTCGCGCATACATGAAATGAACACATTTTTCTCCAAAACTATAACAGATGCAAGCTTGTCCTGTTTGGTGGAGATGATATTTAATAAAATAAGTAGAAATCCACTAAAAGTTTTGTTTGGTTATCTTGCAATCCCGAGATAATCGTCTCCATGCTCCAAATCCATTTTAAAGCCATTTTTAAGGCATTTCGCGCATACATGAAATGAACACATTTTTCTCCAAAACTATAACAGATGCAAGCTTGTCCTGTTTGGTGGAGATGATATTTAATAAAATAAGTAGAAATCCACTAAAAGTTTTGTTTGGTTATCTTGCAATCCCGAGATAATCGTCTCCATGCTCCAAATCCATTTTAAAGCCATTTTTAAGGCATTTCGCGCATACATGAAATGAACACATTTTTCTCCAAAACTATAACAGATGCAAGCTTGTCCTGTTTGGTGGAGATGATATTTAATAAAATAAGTAGAAATCCACTAAAAGTTTTGTTTGGTTATCTTGCAATCCCGAGATAATCGTCTCCATGCTCCAAATCCATTTTAAAGCCATTTTTAAGGCATTTCGCGCATACATGAAATGAACACATTTTTCTCCAAAACTATAACAGATGCAAGCTTGTCCTGTTTGGTGGAGATGATATTTAATAAAATAAGTAGAAATCCACTAAAAGTTTTGTTTGGTTATCTTGCAATCCCGAGATAATCGTCTCCATGCTCCAAATCCATTTTAAAGCCATTTTTAAGGCATTTCGCGCATACATGAAATGAACACATTTTTCTCCAAAACTATAACAGATGCAAGCTTGTCCTGTTTGGTGGAGATGATATTTAATAAAATAAGTAGAAATCCACTAAAAGTTTTGTTTGGTTATCTTGCAATCCCGAGATAATCGTCTCCATGCTCCAAATCCATTTTAAAGCCATTTTTAAGGCATTTCGCGCATACATGAAATGAACACATTTTTCTCCAAAACTATAACAGATGCAAGCTTGTCCTGTTTGGTGGAGATGATATTTAATAAAATAAGTAGAAATCCACTAAAAGTTTTGTTTGGTTATCTTGCAATCCCGAGATAATCGTCTCCATGCTCCAAATCCATTTTAAAGCCATTTTTAAGGCATTTCGCGCATACATGAAATGAACACATTTTTCTCCAAAACTATAACAGATGCAAGCTTGTCCTGTTTGGTGGAGATGATATTTAATAAAATAAGTAGAAATCCACTAAAAGTTTTGTTTGGTTATCTTGCAATCCCGAGATAATCGTCTCCATGCTCCAAATCCATTTTAAAGCCATTTTTAAGGCATTTCGCGCATACATGAAATGAACACATTTTTCTCCAAAACTATAACAGATGCAAGCTTGTCCTGTTTGGTGGAGATGATATTTAATAAAATAAGTAGAAATCCACTAAAAGTTTTGTTTGGTTATCTTGCAATCCCGAGATAATCGTCTCCATGCTCCAAATCCATTTTAAAGCCATTTTTAAGGCATTTCGCGCATACATGAAATGAACACATTTTTCTCCAAAACTATAACAGATGCAAGCTTGTCCTGTTTGGTGGAGATGATATTTAATAAAATAAGTAGAAATCCACTAAAAGTTTTGTTTGGTTATCTTGCAATCCCGAGATAATCGTCTCCATGCTCCAAATCCATTTTAAAGCCATTTTTAAGGCATTTCGCGCATACATGAAATGAACACATTTTTCTCCAAAACTATAACAGATGCAAGCTTGTCCTGTTTGGTGGAGATGATATTTAATAAAATAAGTAGAAATCCACTAAAAGTTTTGTTTGGTTATCTTGCAATCCCGAGATAATCGTCTCCATGCTCCAAATCCATTTTAAAGCCATTTTTAAGGCATTTCGCGCATACATGAAATGAACACATTTTTCTCCAAAACTATAACAGATGCAAGCTTGTCCTGTTTGGTGGAGATGATATTTAATAAAATAAGTAGAAATCCACTAAAAGTTTTGTTTGGTTATCTTGCAATCCCGAGATAATCGTCTCCATGCTCCAAATCCATTTTAAAGCCATTTTTAAGGCATTTCGCGCATACATGAAATGAACACATTTTTCTCCAAAACTATAACAGATGCAAGCTTGTCCTGTTTGGTGGAGATGATATTTAATAAAATAAGTAGAAATCCACTAAAAGTTTTGTTTGGTTATCTTGCAATCCCGAGATAATCGTCTCCATGCTCCAAATCCATTTTAAAGCCATTTTTAAGGCATTTCGCGCATACATGAAATGAACACATTTTTCTCCAAAACTATAACAGATGCAAGCTTGTCCTGTTTGGTGGAGATGATATTTAATAAAATAAGTAGAAATCCACTAAAAGTTTTGTTTGGTTATCTTGCAATCCCGAGATAATCGTCTCCATGCTCCAAATCCATTTTAAAGCCATTTTTAAGGCATTTCGCGCATACATGAAATGAACACATTTTTCTCCAAAACTATAACAGATGCAAGCTTGTCCTGTTTGGTGGAGATGATATTTAATAAAATAAGTAGAAATCCACTAAAAGTTTTGTTTGGTTATCTTGCAATCCCGAGATAATCGTCTCCATGCTCCAAATCCATTTTAAAGCCATTTTTAAGGCATTTCGCGCATACATGAAATGAACACATTTTTCTCCAAAACTATAACAGATGCAAGCTTGTCCTGTTTGGTGGAGATGATATTTAATAAAATAAGTAGAAATCCACTAAAAGTTTTGTTTGGTTATCTTGCAATCCCGAGATAATCGTCTCCATGCTCCAAATCCATTTTAAAGCCATTTTTAAGGCATTTCGCGCATACATGAAATGAACACATTTTTCTCCAAAACTATAACAGATGCAAGCTTGTCCTGTTTGGTGGAGATGATATTTAATAAAATAAGTAGAAATCCACTAAAAGTTTTGTTTGGTTATCTTGCAATCCCGAGATAATCGTCTCCATGCTCCAAATCCATTTTAAAGCCATTTTTAAGGCATTTCGCGCATACATGAAATGAACACATTTTTCTCCAAAACTATAACAGATGCAAGCTTGTCCTGTTTGGTGGAGATGATATTTAATAAAATAAGTAGAAATCCACTAAAAGTTTTGTTTGGTTATCTTGCAATCCCGAGATAATCGTCTCCATGCTCCAAATCCATTTTAAAGCCATTTTTAAGGCATTTCGCGCATACATGAAATGAACACATTTTTCTCCAAAACTATAACAGATGCAAGCTTGTCCTGTTTGGTGGAGATGATATTTAATAAAATAAGTAGAAATCCACTAAAAGTTTTGTTTGGTTATCTTGCAATCCCGAGATAATCGTCTCCATGCTCCAAATCCATTTTAAAGCCATTTTTAAGGCATTTCGCGCATACATGAAATGAACACATTTTTCTCCAAAACTATAACAGATGCAAGCTTGTCCTGTTTGGTGGAGATGATATTTAATAAAATAAGTAGAAATCCACTAAAAGTTTTGTTTGGTTATCTTGCAATCCCGAGATAATCGTCTCCATGCTCCAAATCCATTTTAAAGCCATTTTTAAGGCATTTCGCGCATACATGAAATGAACACATTTTTCTCCAAAACTATAACAGATGCAAGCTTGTCCTGTTTGGTGGAGATGATATTTAATAAAATAAGTAGAAATCCACTAAAAGTTTTGTTTGGTTATCTTGCAATCCCGAGATAATCGTCTCCATGCTCCAAATCCATTTTAAAGCCATTTTTAAGGCATTTCGCGCATACATGAAATGAACACATTTTTCTCCAAAACTATAACAGATGCAAGCTTGTCCTGTTTGGTGGAGATGATATTTAATAAAATAAGTAGAAATCCACTAAAAGTTTTGTTTGGTTATCTTGCAATCCCGAGATAATCGTCTCCATGCTCCAAATCCATTTTAAAGCCATTTTTAAGGCATTTCGCGCATACATGAAATGAACACATTTTTCTCCAAAACTATAACAGATGCAAGCTTGTCCTGTTTGGTGGAGATGATATTTAATAAAATAAGTAGAAATCCACTAAAAGTTTTGTTTGGTTATCTTGCAATCCCGAGATAATCGTCTCCATGCTCCAAATCCATTTTAAAGCCATTTTTAAGGCATTTCGCGCATACATGAAATGAACACATTTTTCTCCAAAACTATAACAGATGCAAGCTTGTCCTGTTTGGTGGAGATGATATTTAATAAAATAAGTAGAAATCCACTAAAAGTTTTGTTTGGTTATCTTGCAATCCCGAGATAATCGTCTCCATGCTCCAAATCCATTTTAAAGCCATTTTTAAGGCATTTCGCGCATACATGAAATGAACACATTTTTCTCCAAAACTATAACAGATGCAAGCTTGTCCTGTTTGGTGGAGATGATATTTAATAAAATAAGTAGAAATCCACTAAAAGTTTTGTTTGGTTATCTTGCAATCCCGAGATAATCGTCTCCATGCTCCAAATCCATTTTAAAGCCATTTTTAAGGCATTTCGCGCATACATGAAATGAACACATTTTTCTCCAAAACTATAACAGATGCAAGCTTGTCCTGTTTGGTGGAGATGATATTTAATAAAATAAGTAGAAATCCACTAAAAGTTTTGTTTGGTTATCTTGCAATCCCGAGATAATCGTCTCCATGCTCCAAATCCATTTTAAAGCCATTTTTAAGGCATTTCGCGCATACATGAAATGAACACATTTTTCTCCAAAACTATAACAGATGCAAGCTTGTCCTGTTTGGTGGAGATGATATTTAATAAAATAAGTAGAAATCCACTAAAAGTTTTGTTTGGTTATCTTGCAATCCCGAGATAATCGTCTCCATGCTCCAAATCCATTTTAAAGCCATTTTTAAGGCATTTCGCGCATACATGAAATGAACACATTTTTCTCCAAAACTATAACACATTCAAGCTTGTCCTGTTTGGTGGAGATGATATTTATTAAAATAAGTAGAAATCCACTAAAAGTTTTGTTTGGTTATCTTGCAATCCCGAGATAATCGTCTCCATGCTCCAAATCCATTTTAAAGCCATTTTTAAGGCATTTCGCGCATACATGAAATGAACACATTTTTCTCCAAAACTATAACAGATGCAAGCTTGTCCTGTTTGGTGGAGATGATATTTAATAAAATAAGTAGAAATCCACTAAAAGTTTTGTTTGGTTATCTTGCAATCCCGAGATAATCGTCTCCATGCTCCAAATCCATTTTAAAGCCATTTTTAAGGCATTTCGCGCATACATGAAATGAACACATTTTTCTCCAAAACTATAACAGATGCAAGCTTGTCCTGTTTGGTGGAGATGATATTTAATAAAATAAGTAGAAATCCACTAAAAGTTTTGTTTGGTTATCTTGCAATCCCGAGATAATCGTCTCCATGCTCCAAATCCATTTTAAAGCCATTTTTAAGGCATTTCGCGTATACATGAAATGAACACATTTTTCTCCAAAACTATAACAGATGCAAGCTTGTCCTGTTTGGTGGAGATGATATTTAATAAAATAAGTAGAAATCCACTAAAAGTTTTGTTTGGTTATCTTGCAATCCCGAGATAATCGTCTCCATGCTCCAAATCCATTTTAAAGCCATTTTTAAGGCATTTCGCGCATACATGAAATGAACACATTTTTCTCCAAAACTATAACAGATGCAAGCTTGTCCTGTTTGGTGGAGATGATATTTAATAAAATAAGTAGAAATCCACTAAAAGTTTTGTTTGGTTATCTTGCAATCCCGAGATAATCGTCTCCATGCTCCAAATCCATTTTAAAGCCATTTTTAAGGCATTTCGCGCATACATGAAATGAACACATTTTTCTCCAAAACTATAACAGATGCAAGCTTGTCCTGTTTGGTGGAGATGATATTTAATAAAATAAGTAGAAATCCACTAAAAGTTTTGTTTGGTTATCTTGCAATGTCGAGATAAACGTCTCCATGCTTCAAATGCTATTAAAACCCATTTCTAAGGCATTTCGCGCATAAATGAAATGAACACATTTTTCTCCAAAACTATAACAGATGCAAGCTTGTCCTGTTTGGTGGAGATGATATTTAATAAAATAAGTAGAAATCCACTAAAAGTTTTGTTTGGTTATCTTGCAATCCCGAGATAATCGTCTCCATGCTCCAAATCCATTTTAAAGCCATTTTTAAGGCATTTCGCGCATACATGAAATGAACACATTTTTCTCCAAAACTATAACAGATGCAAGCTTGTCCTGTTTGGTGGAGATGATATTTAAAAAAATAAGTAGAAATCCACTAAAAGTTTTGTTTGGTTATCTTGCAATCCCGAGATAATCGTCTCCATGCTCCAAATCCATTTTAAAGCCATTTTTAAGGCATTTCGCGCATACATGAAATGAACACATTTTTCTCCAAAACTATAACAGATGCAAGCTTGTCCTGTTTGGTGGAGATGATATTTAATAAAATAAGTAGAAGTCCACTAAAAGTTTTGTTTGGTTATCTTACAATCCCGAGATAATCGTCTCCATGCTCCAAATCCATTTTAAAGCCATTTTTAAGGCATTTCGCGCATACATGAAATGAACACATTTTTCTCCAAAACTATAACAGATGCAAGCTTGTCCTGTTTGGTGGAGATGATATTTAATAAAATAAGTAGAAATCCACTAAAAGTTTTGTTTGGTTATCTTGCAATGTCGAGATAATCGTCTCCATGCTTCAAATGCTATTAAAACCCATTTCTAAGGCATTTCGCGCATAAATGAAATGAACACATTTTTCTCCAAAACTATAACAGATGCAAGCTTGTCCTGTTTGGTGGAGATTAAATTTAATAAAATAAGTAGAAATCCACTAAAAGTTTTGTTTGGTTATCTTGCAATCCCGAGATAATCGTCTCCATGCTCCAAATCCATTTTAAAGCCATTTTTAAGGCATTTCGCGCATACATGAAATGAACACATTTTTCTCCAAAACTATAACAGATGCAAGCTTGTCCTGTTTGGTGGAGATGATATTTAATAAAATAAGTAGAAATCCACTAAAAGTTTTGTTTGGTTATCTTGCAATCCCGAGATAATCGTCTCCATGCTCCAAATCCATTTTAAAGCCATTTTTAAGGCATTTCGCGCATACATGAAATGAACACATTTTTCTCCAAAACTATAACAGATGCAAGCTTGTCCTGTTTGGTGGAGATGATATTTAATAAAATAAGTAGAAATCCACTAAAAGTTTTGTTTGGTTATCTTGCAATCCCGAGATAATCGTCTCCATGCTCCAAATCCATTTTAAAGCCATTTTTAAGGCATTTCGCGCATACATGAAATGAACACATTTTTCTCCAAAACTATAACAGATGCAAGCTTGTCCTGTTTGGTGGAGATGATATTTAATAAAATAAGTAGAAATCCACTAAAAGTTTTGTTTGGTTATCTTGCAATCCCGAGATAATCGTCTCCATGCTCCAAATCCATTTTAAAGCCATTTTTAAGGCATTTCGCGCATACATGAAATGAACACATTTTTCTCCAAAACTATAACAGATGCAAGCTTGTCCTGTTTGGTGGAGATGATATTTAATAAAATAAGTAGAAATCCACTAAAAGTTTTGTTTGGTTATCTTGCAATCCCGAGATAATCGTCTCCATGCTCCAAATCCATTTTAAAGCCATTTTTAAGGCATTTCGCGCATACATGAAATGAACACATTTTTCTCCAAAACTATAACAGATGCAAGCTTGTCCTGTTTGGTGGAGATGATATTTAATAAAATAAGTAGAAATCCACTAAAAGTTTTGTTTGGTTATCTTGCAATCCCGAGATAATCGTCTCCATGCTCCAAATCCATTTTAAAGCCATTTTTAAGGCATTTCGCGCATACATGAAATGAACACATTTTTCTCCAAAACTATAACAGATGCAAGCTTGTCCTGTTTGGTGGAGATGATATTTAATAAAATAAGTAGAAATCCACCAAAAATTTTGTTTGGTTATCTTGCAATCCCGAGATAATCGTCTCCATGCTCCAAATCCATTTTAAAGCCATTTTTAAGGCATTTCGCGCATACATGAAATGAACACATTTTTCTCCAAAACTATAACAGATGCAAGCTTGTCCTGTTTGGTGGAGATGATATTTAATAAAATAAGTAGAAATCCACTAAAAGTTTTGTTTGGTTATCTTGCAATCCCGAGATAATCGTCTCCATGCTCCAAATCCATTTTAAAGCCATTTTTAAGGCATTTCGCGCATACATGAAATGAACACATTTTTCTCCAAAACTATAACAGATGCAAGCTTGTCCTGTTTGGTGGAGATGATATTTAATAAAATAAGTAGAAATCCACTAAAAGTTTTGTTTGGTTATCTTGCAATCCCGAGATAATCGTCTCCATGCTCCAAATCCATTTTAAAGCCATTTTTAAGGCATTTCGCGCATACATGAAATGAACACATTTTTCTCCAAAACTATAACAGATGCAAGCTTGTCCTGTTTGGTGGAGATGATATTAAATAAAATAAGTAGAAATCCACTAAAAGTTTTGTTTGGTTATCTTGCAATCCCGAGATAATCGTCTCCATGCTCCAAATCCATTTTAAAGCCATTTTTAAGGCATTTCGCGCATACATGAAATGAACACATTTTTCTCCAAAACTATAACAGATGCAAGCTTGTCCTGTTTGGTGGAGATGATATTTAATAAAATAAGTAGAAATCCACTAAAAGTTTTGTTTGGTTATCTTGCAATCCCGAGATAATCGTCTCCATGCTCCAAATCCATTTTAAAGCCATTTTTAAGGCATTTCGCGCATACATGAAATGAACACATTTTTCTCCAAAACTATAACAGATGCAAGCTTGTCCTGTTTGGTGGAGATGATATTTAATAAAATAAGTAGAAATCCACTAAAAGTTTTGTTTGGTTATCTTGCAATCCCGAGATAATCGTCTCCATGCTCCAAATCCATTTTAAAGCCATTTTTAAGGCATTTCGCGCATAAATGAAATGAACACATTTTTCTCCAAAACTATAACACATTCAAGCTTGTCCTGTTTGGTGGAGATGATATTTATTAAAATAAGTAGAAATCCACTAAAAGTTTTGTTTGGTTATCTTGCAATCCCGAGATAATCGTCTCCATGCTCCAAATCCATTTTAAAGCCATTTTTAAGGCATTTCGCGCATACATGAAATGAACACATTTTTCTCCAAAACTATAACAGATGCAAGCTTGTCCTGTTTGGTGGAGATGATATTTAATAAAATAAGTAGAAATCCACTAAAAGTTTTGTTTGGTTATCTTGCAATCCCGAGATAATCGTCTCCATGCTCCAAATCCATTTTAAAGCCATTTTTAAGGCATTTCGCGCATACATGAAATGAACACATTTTTCTCCAAAACTATAACAGATGCAAGCTTGTCCTGTTTGGTGGAGATGATATTTAATAAAATAAGTAGAAATCCACTAAAAGTTTTGTTTGGTTATCTTGCAATCCCGAGATAATCGTCTCCATGCTCCAAATCCATTTTAAAGCCATTTTTAAGGCATTTCGCGTATACATGAAATGAACACATTTTTCTCCAAAACTATAACAGATGCAAGCTTGTCCTGTTTGGTGGAGATGATATTTAATAAAATAAGTAGAAATCCACTAAAAGTTTTGTTTGGTTATCTTGCAATCCCGAGATAATCGTCTCCATGCTCCAAATCCATTTTAAAGCCATTTTTAAGGCATTTCGCGCATACATGAAATGAACACATTTTTCTCCAAAACTATAACAGATGCAAGCTTGTCCTGTTTGGTGGAGATGATATTTAATAAAATAAGTAGAAATCCACTAAAAGTTTTGTTTGGTTATCTTGCAATCCCGAGATAATCGTCTCCATGCTCCAAATCCATTTTAAAGCCATTTTTAAGGCATTTCGCGCATACATGAAATGAACACATTTTTCTCCAAAACTATAACAGATGCAAGCTTGTCCTGTTTGGTGGAGATGATATTTAATAAAATAAGTAGAAATCCACTAAAAGTTTTGTTTGGTTATCTTGCAATGTCGAGATAAACGTCTCCATGCTTCAAATGCTATTAAAACCCATTTCTAAGGCATTTCGCGCATAAATGAAATGAACACATTTTTCTCCAAAACTATAACAGATGCAAGCTTGTCCTGTTTGGTGGAGATGATATTTAATAAAATAAGTAGAAATCCACTAAAAGTTTTGTTTGGTTATCTTGCAATCCCGAGATAATCGTCTCCATGCTCCAAATCCATTTTAAAGCCATTTTTAAGGCATTTCGCGCATACATGAAATGAACACATTTTTCTCCAAAACTATAACAGATGCAAGCTTGTCCTGTTTGGTGGAGATGATATTTAAAAAAATAAGTAGAAATCCACTAAAAGTTTTGTTTGGTTATCTTGCAATCCCGAGATAATCGTCTCCATGCTCCAAATCCATTTTAAAGCCATTTTTAAGGCATTTCGCGCATACATGAAATGAACACATTTTTCTCCAAAACTATAACAGATGCAAGCTTGTCCTGTTTGGTGGAGATGATATTTAATAAAATAAGTAGAAGTCCACTAAAAGTTTTGTTTGGTTATCTTACAATCCCGAGATAATCGTCTCCATGCTCCAAATCCATTTTAAAGCCATTTTTAAGGCATTTCGCGCATACATGAAATGAACACATTTTTCTCCAAAACTATAACAGATGCAAGCTTGTCCTGTTTGGTGGAGATGATATTTAATAAAATAAGTAGAAATCCACTAAAAGTTTTGTTTGGTTATCTTGCAATGTCGAGATAATCGTCTCCATGCTTCAAATGCTATTAAAACCCATTTCTAAGGCATTTCGCGCATAAATGAAATGAACACATTTTTCTCCAAAACTATAACAGATGCAAGCTTGTCCTGTTTGGTGGAGATTAAATTTAATAAAATAAGTAGAAATCCACTAAAAGTTTTGTTTGGTTATCTTGCAATCCCGAGATAATCGTCTCCATGCTCCAAATCCATTTTAAAGCCATTTTTAAGGCATTTCGCGCATACATGAAATGAACACATTTTTCTCCAAAACTATAACAGATGCAAGCTTGTCCTGTTTGGTGGAGATGATATTTAATAAAATAAGTAGAAATCCACTAAAAGTTTTGTTTGGTTATCTTGCAATGTCGAGATAATCGTCTCCATGCTTCAAATGCTATTAAAACCCATTTCTAAGGCATTTCGCGCATAAATGAAATGAACACATTTTTCTCCAAAACTATAACAGATGCAAGCTTGTCCTGTTTGGTGGAGATGATATTTAATAAAATAAGTAGAAATCCACTAAAAGTTTTGTTTGGTTATCTTGCAATCCCGAGATAATCGTCTCCATGCTCCAAATCCATTTTAAAGCCATTTTTAAGGCATTTCGCGCATACATGAAATGAACACATTTTTCTCCAAAACTATAACAGATGCAAGCTTGTCCTGTTTGGTGGAGATGATATTTAATAAAATAAGTAGAAATCCACTAAAAGTTTTGTTTGGTTATCTTGCAATCCCGAGATAATCGTCTCCATGCTCCAAATCCATTTTAAAGCCATTTTTAAGGCATTTCGCGCATACATGAAATGAACACATTTTTCTCCAAAACTATAACAGATGCAAGCTTGTCCTGTTTGGTGGAGATGATATTTAATAAAATAAGTAGAAGTCCACTAAAAGTTTTGTTTGGTTATCTTGCAATCCCGAGATAATCGTCTCCATGCTCCAAATCCATTTTAAAGCCATTTTTAAGGCATTTCGCGCATACATGAAATGAACACATTTTTCTCCAAAACTATAACAGATGCAAGCTTGTCCTGTTTGGTGGAGATGATATTTAATAAAATAAGTAGAAATCCACTAAAAGTTTTGTTTGGTTATCTTGCAATCCCGAGATAATCGTCTCCATGCTCCAAATCCATTTTAAAGCCATTTTTAAGGCATTTCGCGCATACATGAAATGAACACATTTTTCTCCAAAACTATAACAGATGCAAGCTTGTCCTGTTTGGTGGAGATGATATTTAATAAAATAAGTAGAAGTCCACTAAAAGTTTTGTTTGGTTATCTTGCAATCTCGAGATAATCGTCTCCATGCTTCAAATGCTATTAAAACCCATTTCTAAGGCATTTCGCGCATAAATGAAATGAACACATTTTTCTCCAAAACTATAACAGATGCAAGCTTGTCCTGTTTGGTGGAGATTAAATTTAATAAAATAAGTAGAAATCCACTAAAAGTTTTGTTTGGTTATCTTGCAATCCCGAGATAATCGTCTCCATGCTCCAAATCCATTTTAAAGCCATTTTTAAGGCATTTCGCGCATACATGAAATGAACACATTTTTCTCCAAAACTATAACAGATGCAAGCTTGTCCTGTTTGGTGGAGATGATATTTAATAAAATAAGTAGAAATCCACTAAAAGTTTTGTTTGGTTATCTTGCAATCCCGAGATAATCGTCTCCATGCTCCAAATCCATTTTAAAGCCATTTTTAAGGCATTTCGCGCATACATGAAATGAACACATTTTTCTCCAAAACTATAACAGATGCAAGCTTGTCCTGTTTGGTGGAGATGATATTTAATAAAATAAGTAGAAATCCACTAAAAGTTTTGTTTGGTTATCTTGCAATCCCGAGATAATCGTCTCCATGCTCCAAATCCATTTTAAAGCCATTTTTAAGGCATTTCGCGCATACATGAAATGAACACATTTTTCTCCAAAACTATAACAGATGCAAGCTTGTCCTGTTTGCTGGAGATGATATTTAATAAAATATGTAGAAATCCACTAAAAGTTTTGTTTGGTTATCTTGCAATCCCGAGATAATAGTCTCCATGCTCCAAATCCATTTTAAAGCCATTTTTAAGGCATTTCGCGCATACATGAAATGAACACATTTTTCTCCAAAACTATAACAGATGCAAGCTTGTCCTGTTTGGTGGAGATGATATTTAATAAAATAAGTAGAAGTCCACTAAAAGTTTTGTTTGGTTATCTTGCAATCCCGATATAATCGTCTTCATGCTCCAAATCCATTTTAAAGCCATTTTTAAGGCATTTCGCGCATACATGAAATGAACACATTTTTCTCCAAAACTATAACAGATGCAAGCTTGTCCTGTTTGGTGGAGATGATATTTAATAAAATAAGTAGAAGTCCACTAAAAGTTTTGTTTGGTTATCTTGCAATCCCGAGATAATCGTCTCCATGCTCCAAATCCATTTTAAAGCCATTTTTAAGGCATTTCGCGCATACATGAAATGAACACATTTTTCTCCAAAACTATAACAGATGCAAGCTTGTCCTGTTTGGTGGAGATGATATTTAATAAAATAAGTAGAAATCCACTAAAAGTTTTGTTTGGTTATCTTGCAATCCCGAGATAATCGTCTCCATGCTCCAAATCCATTTTAAAGCCATTTTTAAGGCATTTCGCGCATACATGAAATGAACACATTTTTCTCCAAAACTATAACAGATGCAAGCTTGTCCTGTTTGGTGGAGATGATATTTAATAAAATAAGTAGAAGTCCACTAAAAGTTTTGTTTGGTTATCTTGCAATCTCGAGATAATCGTCTCCATGCTTCAAATGCTATTAAAACCCATTTCTAAGGCATTTCGCGCATAAATGAA
This sequence comes from Anomaloglossus baeobatrachus, assembly GCF_048569485.1. Classification (NCBI taxonomy): domain Eukaryota; kingdom Metazoa; phylum Chordata; class Amphibia; order Anura; family Aromobatidae; genus Anomaloglossus; species Anomaloglossus baeobatrachus. The sequence goes on along the minus strand of NW_027443842.1, from coordinate 10,637 downwards.
ATGAACACATTTTTCTCCAAAACTATAACAGATGCAAGCTTGTCCTGTTTGGTGGAGATTAAATTTAATAAAATAAGTAGAAATCCACTAAAAGTTTTGTTTGGTTATCTTGCAATCCCGAGATAATAGTCTCCATGCTCCAAATCCATTTTAAAGCCATTTTTAAGGCATTTCGCGCATACATGAAATGAACACATTTTTCTCCAAAACTATAACAGATGCAAGCTTGTCCTGTTTGGTGGAGATGATATTTAATAAAATAAGTAGAAATCCACTAAAAGTTTTGTTTGGTTATCTTGCAATCCCGAGATAATCGTCTCCATGCTCCAAATCCAATTTAAAGCCATTTTTAAGGCATTTCGCGCATACATGAAATGAACACATTTTTCTCCAAAACTATAACAGATGCAAGCTTGTCCTGTTTGGTGGAGATGATATTTAATAAAATAAGTAGAAATCCACTAAAAGTTTTGTTTGGTTATCTTGCAATCCCGAGATAATCGTCTCCATGCTCCAAATCCATTTTAAAGCCATTTTTAAGGCATTTCGCGCATACATGAAATGAACACATTTTTCTCCAAAACTATAACAGATGCAAGCTTGTCCTGTTTGGTGGAGATGATATTTAATAAAATAAGTAGAAATCCACTAAAAGTTTTGTTTGGTTATCTTGCAATCCCGAGATAATCGTCTCCATGCTCCAAATCCATTTTAAAGCCATTTTTAAGGCATTTCGCGCATACATGAAATGAACACATTTTTCTCCAAAACTATAACAGATGCAAGCTTGTCCTGTTTGGTGGAGATGATATTTAATAAAATAAGTAGAAATCCACTAAAAGTTTTGTTTGGTTATCTTGCAATCCCGAGATAATCGTCTCCATGCTCCAAATCCATTTTAAAGCCATTTTTAAGGCATTTCGCGCATACATGAAATGAACACATTTTTCTCCAAAACTATAACAGATGCAAGCTTGTCCTGTTTGGTGGAGATGATATTTAATAAAATAAGTAGAAATCCACTAAAAGTTTTGTTTGGTTATCTTGCAATCCCGAGATAATCGTCTCCATGCTCCAAATCCATTTTAAAGCCATTTTTAAGGCATTTCGCGCATACATGAAATGAACACATTTTTCTCCAAAACTATAACAGATGCAAGCTTGTCCTGTTTGGTGGAGATGATATTTAATAAAATAAGTAGAAATCCACTAAAAGTTTTGTTTGGTTATCTTGCAATCCCGAGATAATCGTCTCCATGCTCCAAATCCATTTTAAAGCCATTTTTAAGGCATTTCGCGCATACATGAAATGAACACATTTTTCTCCAAAACTATAACAGATGCAAGCTTGTCCTGTTTGGTGGAGATGATATTTAATAAAATAAGTAGAAATCCACTAAAAGTTTTGTTTGGTTATCTTGCAATCCCGAGATAATCGTCTCCATGCTCCAAATCCATTTTAAAGCCATTTTTAAGGCATTTCGCGCATACATGAAATGAACACATTTTTCTCCAAAACTATAACAGATGCAAGCTTGTCCTGTTTGGTGGAGATGATATTTAATAAAATAAGTAGAAATCCACTAAAAGTTTTGTTTGGTTATCTTGCAATCCCGAGATAATCGTCTCCATGCTCCAAATCCATTTTAAAGCCATTTTTAAGGCATTTCGCGCATACATGAAATGAACACATTTTTCTCCAAAACTATAACAGATGCAAGCTTGTCCTGTTTGGTGGAGATGATATTTAATAAAATAAGTAGAAATCCACTAAAAGTTTTGTTTGGTTATCTTGCAATCCCGAGATAATCGTCTCCATGCTCCAAATCCATTTTAAAGCCATTTTTAAGGCATTTCGCGCATACATGAAATGAACACATTTTTCTCCAAAACTATAACAGATGCAAGCTTGTCCTGTTTGGTGGAGATGATATTTAATAAAATAAGTAGAAATCCACTAAAAGTTTTGTTTGGTTATCTTGCAATCCCGAGATAATCGTCTCCATGCTCCAAATCCATTTTAAAGCCATTTTTAAGGCATTTCGCGCATACATGAAATGAACACATTTTTCTCCAAAACTATAACAGATGCAAGCTTGTCCTGTTTGGTGGAGATGATATTTAATAAAATAAGTAGAAATCCACTAAAAGTTTTGTTTGGTTATCTTGCAATCCCGAGATAATCGTCTCCATGCTCCAAATCCATTTTAAAGCCATTTTTAAGGCATTTCGCGCATACATGAAATGAACACATTTTTCTCCAAAACTATAGCAGATGCAAGCTTGTCCTGTTTGGTGGAGATGATATTTAATAAAATAAGTAGAAATCCACTAAAAGTTTTGTTTGGTTATCTTGCAATCCCGAGATAATCGTCTCCATGCTCCAAATCCATTTTAAAGCCATTTTTAAGGCATTTCGCGCATACATGAAATGAACACATTTTTCTCCAAAACTATAACAGATGCAAGCTTGTCCTGTTTGGTGGAGATGATATTTAATAAAATAAGTAGAAATCCACTAAAAGTTTTGTTTGGTTATCTTGCAATCCCGAGATAATCGTCTCCATGCTCCAAATCCATTTTAAAGCCATTTCTAAGGCATTTCGCGCATAAATGAAATGAACACATTTTTCTCCAAAACTATAACAGATGCAAGCTTGTCCTGTTTGGTGGAGATGATATTTAATAAAATAAGTAGAAATCCACTAAAAGTTTTGTTTGGTTATCTTGCAATCCCGAGATAATCGTCTCCATGCTCCAAATCCATTTTAAAGCCATTTTTAAGGCATTTCGCGCATACATGAAATGAACACATTTTTCTCCAAAACTATAACAGATGCAAGCTTGTCCTGTTTGGTGGAGATGATATTTAATAAAATAAGTAGAAATCCACTAAAAGTTTTGTTTGGTTATCTTGCAATCCCGAGATAATCGTCTCCATGCTCCAAATCCATTTTAAAGCCATTTTTAAGGCATTTCGCGCATACATGAAATGAACACATTTTTCTCCAAAACTATAACAGATGCAAGCTTGTCCTGTTTGGTGGAGATGATATTTAATAAAATAAGTAGAAATCCACTAAAAGTTTTGTTTGGTTATCTTGCAATCCCGAGATAATCGTCTCCATGCTCCAAATCCATTTTAAAGCCATTTTTAAGGCATTTCGCGCATACATGAAATGAACACATTTTTCTCCAAAACTATAACAGATGCAAGCTTGTCCTGTTTGGTGGAGATGATATTTAATAAAATAAGTAGAAATCCACTAAAAGTTTTGTTTGGTTATCTTGCAATCCCGAGATAATCGTCTCCATGCTCCAAATCCATTTTAAAGCCATTTTTAAGGCATTTCGCGCATACATGAAATGAACACATTTTTCTCCAAAACTATAACAGATGCAAGCTTGTCCTGTTTGGTGGAGATGATATTTAATAAAATAAGTAGAAATCCACTAAAAGTTTTGTTTGGTTATCTTGCAATCCCGAGATAATCGTCTCCATGCTCCAAATCCATTTTAAAGCCATTTTTAAGGCATTTCGCGCATACATGAAATGAACACATTTTTCTCCAAAACTATAACAGATGCAAGCTTGTCCTGTTTGGTGGAGATGATATTTAATAAAATAAGTAGAAATCCACTAAAAGTTTTGTTTGGTTATCTTGCAATCCCGAGATAATCGTCTCCATGCTCCAAATCCATTTTAAAGCCATTTTTAAGGCATTTCGCGCATACATGAAATGAACACATTTTTCTCCAAAACTATAACAGATGCAAGCTTGTCCTGTTTGGTGGAGATGATATTTAATAAAATAAGTAGAAATCCACTAAAAGTTTTGTTTGGTTATCTTGCAATCCCGAGATAATCGTCTCCATGCTCCAAATCCATTTTAAAGCCATTTTTAAGGCATTTCGCGCATACATGAAATGAACACATTTTTCTCCAAAACTATAACAGATGCAAGCTTGTCCTGTTTGGTGGAGATGATATTTAATCAAATAAGTAGAAATCCACTAAAAGTTTTGTTTGGTTATCTTGCAATCCCGAGATAATCGTCTCCATGCTCCAAATCCATTTTAAAGCCATTTTTAAGGCATTTCGCGCATACATGAAATGAACACATTTTTCTCCAAAACTATAACAGATGCAAGCTTGTCCTGTTTGGTGGAGATGATATTTAATAAAATAAGTAGAAATCCACTAAAAGTTTTGTTTGGTTATCTTGCAATCCCGAGATAATCGTCTCCATGCTCCAAATCCATTTTAAAGCCATTTTTAAGGCATTTCGCGCATACATGAAATGAACACATTTTTCTCCAAAACTATAACAGATGCAAGCTTGTCCTGTTTGGTGGAGATGATATTTAATAAAATAAGTAGAAATCCACTAAAAGTTTTGTTTGGTTATCTTGCAATCCCGAGATAATCGTCTCCATGCTCCAAATCCATTTTAAAGCCATTTTTAAGGCATTTCGCGCATACATGAAATGAACACATTTTTCTCCAAAACTATAACAGATGCAAGCTTGTCCTGTTTGGTGGAGATGATATTTAATAAAATAAGTAGAAATCCACTAAAATATTTGTTTGGTTATCTTGCAATCCCGAGATAATCGTCTCCATGCTCCAAATCCATTTTAAAGCCATTTTTAAGGCATTTCGCGCATACATGAAATGAACACATTTTTCTCCAAAACTATAACAGATGCAAGCTTGTCCTGTTTGGTGGAGATGATATTTAATAAAATAAGTAGAAATCCACTAAAAGTTTTGTTTGGTTATCTTGCAATCCCGAGATAATCGTCTCCATGCTCCAAATCCATTTTAAAGCCATTTTTAAGGCATTTCGCGCATAAATGAAATGAACACATTTTTCTCCAAAACTATAACAGATGCAAGCTTGTCCTGTTTGGTGGAGATGATATTTAATAAAATAAGTAGAAATCCACTAAAAGTTTTGTTTGGTTATCTTGCAATCCCGAGATAATCGTCTCCATGCTCCAAATCCATTTTAAAGCCATTTTTAAGGCATTTCGCGCATACATGAAATGAACACATTTTTCTCCAAAACTATAACAGATGCAAGCTTGTCCTGTTTGGTGGAGATGATATTTAATAAAATAAGTAGAAATCCACTAAAAGTTTTGTTTGGTTATCTTGCAATCCCGAGATAATCGTCTCCATGCTCCAAATCCATTTTAAAGCCATTTCTAAGGCATTTCGCGCATAAATGAAATGAACACATTTTTCTCCAAAACTAACAGATGCAAGCTTGTCCTGTTTGGTGGAGATGATATTTAATAAAATAAGTAGAAATCCACTAAAAGTTTTGTTTGGTTATCTTGCAATCCCGAGATAATCGTCTCCATGCTCCAAATCCATTTTAAAGCCATTTTTAAGGCATTTCGCGCATACATGAAATGAACACATTTTTCTCCAAAACTATAACAGATGCAAGCTTGTCCTGTTTGGTGGAGATGATATTTAATTAAATAAGTAGAAATCCACTAAAAGTTTTGTTTGGTTATCTTGCAATCCCGAGATAATCGTCTCCATGCTCCAAATCCATTTTAAAGCCATTTTTAAGGCATTTCGCGCATACATGAAATGAACACATTTTTCTCCAAAACTATAACAGATGCAAGCTTGTCCTGTTTGGTGGAGATGATATTTAATAAAATAAGTAGAAATCCACTAAAAGTTTTGTTTGGTTATCTTGCAATCCCGAGATAATCGTCTCCATGCTCCAAATCCATTTTAAAGCCATTTTTAAGGCATTTCGCGCATACATGAAATGAACACATTTTTTTCCAAAACTATAGCAGATGCAAGCTTGTCCTGTTTGGTGGAGATGATATTTAATAAAATAAGTAGAAATCCACTAAAAGTTTTGTTTGGTTATCTTGCAATCCCGAGATAATCGTCTCCATGCTCCAAATCCATTTTAAAGCCATTTCTAAGGCATTTCGCGCATAAATGAAATGAACACATTTTTCTCCAAAACTATAACAGATGCAAGCTTGTCCTGTTTGGTGGAGATGATATTTAATAAAATAAGTAGAAATCCACTAAAAGTTTTGTTTGGTTATCTTGCAATCCCGAGATAATCGTCTCCATGCTCCAAATCCATTTTAAAGCCATTTTTAAGGCATTTCGCGCATACATGAAATGAACACATTTTTCTCCAAAACTATAACAGATGCAAGCTTGTCCTGTTTGGTGGAGATGATATTTAATAAAATAAGTAGAAATCCACTAAAAGTTTTGTTTGGTTATCTTGCAATCCCGAGATAATCGTCTCCATGCTCCAAATCCATTTTAAAGCCATTTTTAAGGCATTTCGCGCATACATGAAATGAACACATTTTTCTCCAAAACTATAACAGATGCAAGCTTGTCCTGTTTGGTGGAGATGATATTTAATAAAATAAGTAGAAATCCACTAAAAGTTTTGTTTGGTTATCTTGCAATCCCGAGATAATCGTCTCCATGCTCCAAATCCATTTTAAAGCCATTTTTAAGGCATTTCGCGCATAAATGAAATGAACACATTTTTCTCCAAAACTATAACAGATGCAAGCTTGTCCTGTTTGGTGGAGATGATATTTAATAAAATAAGTAGAAATCCACTAAAAGTTTTGTTTGGTTATCTTGCAATCCCGAGATAATCGTCTCCATGCTCCAAATCCATTTTAAAGCCATTTTTAAGGCATTTCGCGCATACATGAAATGAACACATTTTTCTCCAAAACTATAACAGATGCAAGCTTGTCCTGTTTGGTGGAGATGATATTTAATAAAATAAGTAGAAATCCACTAAAAGTTTTGTTTGGTTATCTTGCAATCCCGAGATAATCGTCTCCATGCTCCAAATCCATTTTAAAGCCATTTCTAAGGCATTTCGCGCATAAATGAAATGAACAAATTTTTCTCCAAAACTAACAGATGCAAGCTTGTCCTGTTTGGTGGAGATGATATTTAATAAAATAAGTAGAAATCCACTAAAAGTTTTGTTTGGTTATCTTGCAATCCCGAGATAATCGTCTCCATGCTCCAAATCCATTTTAAAGCCATTTTTAAGGCATTTCGCGCATACATGAAATGAACACATTTTTCTCCAAAACTATAACAGATGCAAGCTTGTCCTGTTTGGTGGAGATGATATTTAATTAAATAAGTAGAAATCCACTAAAAGTTTTGTTTGGTTATCTTGCAATCCCGAGATAATCGTCTCCATGCTCCAAATCCATTTTAAAGCCATTTTTAAGGCATTTCGCGCATACATGAAATGAACACATTTTTCTCCAAAACTATAACAGATGCAAGCTTGTCCTGTTTGGTGGAGATGATATTTAATAAAATAAGTAGAAATCCACTAAAAGTTTTGTTTGGTTATCTTGCAATCCCGAGATAATCGTCTCCATGCTCCAAATCCATTTTAAAGCCATTTTTAAGGCATTTCGCGCATAAATGAAATGAACACATTTTTCTCCAAAACTATAACAGATGCAAGCTTGTCCTGTTTGGTGGAGATGATATTTAATAAAATAAGTAGAAATCCACTAAAAGTTTTGTTTGGTTATCTTGCAATCCCGAGATAATCGTCTCCATGCTCCAAATCCATTTTAAAGCCATTTTTAAGGCATTTCGCGCATACATGAAATGAACACATTTTTCTCCAAAACTATAACAGATGCAAGCTTGTCCTGTTTGGTGGAGATGATATTTAATAAAATAAGTAGAAATCCACTAAAAGTTTTGTTTGGTTATCTTGCAATCCCGAGATAATCGTCTCCATGCTCCAAATCCATTTTAAAGCCATTTCTAAGGCATTTCGCGCATAAATGAAATGAACACATTTTTCTCCAAAACTAACAGATGCAAGCTTGTCCTGTTTGGTGGAGATGATATTTAATAAAATAAGTAGAAATCCACTAAAAGTTTTGTTTGGTTATCTTGCAATCCCGAGATAATCGTCTCCATGCTCCAAATCCATTTTAAAGCCATTTTTAAGGCATTTCGCGCATACATGAAATGAACACATTTTTCTCCAAAACTATAACAGATGCAAGCTTGTCCTGTTTGGTGGAGATGATATTTAATTAAATAAGTAGAAATCCACTAAAAGTTTTGTTTGGTTATCTTGCAATCCCGAGATAATCGTCTCCATGCTCCAAATCCATTTTAAAGCCATTTTTAAGGCATTTCGCGCATACATGAAATGAACACATTTTTCTCCAAAACTATAACAGATGCAAGCTTGTCCTGTTTGGTGGAGATGATATTTAATAAAATAAGTAGAAATCCACTAAAAGTTTTGTTTGGTTATCTTGCAATCCCGAGATAATCGTCTCCATGCTCCAAATCCATTTTAAAGCCATTTTTAAGGCATTTCGCGCATACATGAAATGAACACATTTTTTTCCAAAACTATAGCAGATGCAAGCTTGTCCTGTTTGGTGGAGATGATATTTAATAAAATAAGTAGAAATCCACTAAAAGTTTTGTTTGGTTATCTTGCAATCCCGAGATAATCGTCTCCATGCTCCAAATCCATTTTAAAGCCATTTCTAAGGCATTTCGCGCATAAATGAAATGAACACATTTTTCTCCAAAACTATAACAGATGCAAGCTTGTCCTGTTTGGTGGAGATGATATTTAATAAAATAAGTAGAAATCCACTAAAAGTTTTGTTTGGTTATCTTGCAATCCCGAGATAATCGTCTCCATGCTCCAAATCCATTTTAAAGCCATTTTTAAGGCATTTCGCGCATACATGAAATGAACACATTTTTCTCCAAAACTATAACAGATGCAAGCTTGTCCTGTTTGGTGGAGATGATATTTAATAAAATAAGTAGAAATCCACTAAAAGTTTTGTTTGGTTATCTTGCAATCCCGAGATAATCGTCTCCATGCTCCAAATCCATTTTAAAGCCATTTTTAAGGCATTTCGCGCATACATGAAATGAACACATTTTTCTCCAAAACTATAACAGATGCAAGCTTGTCCTGTTTGGTGGAGATGATATTTAATAAAATAAGTAGAAATCCACTAAAAGTTTTGTTTGGTTATCTTGCAATCCCGAGATAATCGTCTCCATGCTCCAAATCCATTTTAAAGCCATTTTTAAGGCATTTCGCGCATAAATGAAATGAACACATTTTTCTCCAAAACTATAACAGATGCAAGCTTGTCCTGTTTGGTGGAGATGATATTTAATAAAATAAGTAGAAATCCACTAAAAGTTTTGTTTGGTTATCTTGCAATCCCGAGATAATCGTCTCCATGCTCCAAATCCATTTTAAAGCCATTTTTAAGGCATTTCGCGCATACATGAAATGAACACATTTTTCTCCAAAACTATAACAGATGCAAGCTTGTCCTGTTTGGTGGAGATGATATTTAATAAAATAAGTAGAAATCCACTAAAAGTTTTGTTTGGTTATCTTGCAATCCCGAGATAATCGTCTCCATGCTCCAAATCCATTTTAAAGCCATTTCTAAGGCATTTCGCGCATAAATGAAATGAACAAATTTTTCTCCAAAACTAACAGATGCAAGCTTGTCCTGTTTGGTGGAGATGATATTTAATAAAATAAGTAGAAATCCACTAAAAGTTTTGTTTGGTTATCTTGCAATCCCGAGATAATCGTCTCCATGCTCCAAATCCATTTTAAAGCCATTTTTAAGGCATTTCGCGCATACATGAAATGAACACATTTTTCTCCAAAACTATAACAGATGCAAGCTTGTCCTGTTTGGTGGAGATGATATTTAATTAAATAAGTAGAAATCCACTAAAAGTTTTGTTTGGTTATCTTGCAATCCCGAGATAATCGTCTCCATGCTCCAAATCCATTTTAAAGCCATTTTTAAGGCATTTCGCGCATACATGAAATGAACACATTTTTCTCCAAAACTATAACAGATGCAAGCTTGTCCTGTTTGGTGGAGATGATATTTAATAAAATAAGTAGAAATCCACTAAAAGTTTTGTTTGGTTATCTTGCAATCCCGAGATAATCGTCTCCATGCTCCAAATCCATTTTAAAGCCATTTTTAAGGCATTTCGCGCATACATGAAATGAACACATTTTTTTCCAAAACTATAGCAGATGCAAGCTTGTCCTGTTTGGTGGAGATGATATTTAATAAAATAAGTAGAAATCCACTAAAAGTTTTGTTTGGTTATCTTGCAATCCCGAGATAATCGTCTCCATGCTCCAAATCCATTTTAAAGCCATTTCTAAGGCATTTCGCGCATAAATGAAATGAACACATTTTTCTCCAAAACTATAACAGATGCAAGCTTGTCCTGTTTGGTGGAGATGATATTTAATAAAATAAGTAGAAATCCACTAAAAGTTTTGTTTGGTTATCTTGCAATCCCGAGATAATCGTCTCCATGCTCCAAATCCATTTTAAAGCCATTTTTAAGGCATTTCGCGCATACATGAAATGAACACATTTTTCTCCAAAACTATAACAGATGCAAGCTTGTCCTGTTTGGTGGAGATGGTATTTAATTAAATAAGTAGAAATCCACTAAAAGTTTTGTTTGGTTATCTTGCAATCCCGAGATAATCGTCTCCATGCTCCAAATCCATTTTAAAGCCATTTTTAAGGCATTT
>NW_027443841.1:0-34168 GCF_048569485.1 Anomaloglossus baeobatrachus | reverse complement strand
AAGTGGAGAAAAAGTGGAGAAAAAGTGGAGAAAAAGTGGAGAAAAAAATGGAGAAAAAGTGGAGAAAAAGTGGAGAAAAAGTGAAGAGAAAGTGGAGAAAAAAATGGAGAAAAAAATGGAGAAAAAGTGGAGAAAAAGTGGAGAAAAAGTGGAGAAAAAATTGGAGAAAAATTGGAGAAAAAGTGGAGAAAAAGTGGAGAAAAAATGGAGAAAAAAATGTAGAAAAAGTGGAGAAAAAATGTAGAAAAAGTGGAGATAAAATGTAGAAAAAGTGGAGAAAAAGTGGAGAAAAAAATGGAGAAAAAGTGGAGAAAAAGTGGAGAAAAAAATGGAAAAAACGTGGAGAAAAAGTGGAAAAAAAAATGGAGAAAAAGTGGAGAAAAAGTGGAGAAAAAAATGGAGAAAAAGTGGAGAAAAAGTGGAGAAAAAAATGGAGAAAAAATGGAGAAAAAGTGGAGAAAAAGTTTAGAATATGTGGAAAATAAGTGGAGAAAAAGTGGAGAAAAAAATGGAGAAAAAGTGGAGAAAAAATGGAGAAAAAGTGGAGAAAAAGTAGAGAAAAAAATGGAGAAAAAGTGGAGAAAAAAACGGAGAAAAAGTGGAGAAAAAGTGGAGAAAAAAATGGAGAAAAAGTGGAGAAAACGTGGAGAAAAAAATGGAGAAAAAGTGGAGAAAAAGTGGAGAAAAAGTGGAGACAAAGTGGAGAAAAAGTGGAGAAAAAAATGGAGAAAAAGTGGAGAAAAAGTGGAGAAAAAGTGGAGAAAAAGTGGAGAAAAAATGGAGAAAAAAATGTAGAAAAAGTGGAGAAAAAGTGGAGAAAAAAATGGAGAAAAAGTGGAGAAAAAGTGGAGAAAAAGTGGAGAAAAAGTGGAGAAAAAAATGGAGAAAAAGTGGAGAAAAAGTGGAGAAAAAGTGGAGGAAAAAGTGGAGAAAAAGTTGAGAAAAAGTGGAGAAAAAAATGGAGAAAAAAGTGGAGAAAAAAGTGGAGAAAAAAGTGGAGAAAAAGTGGAGAAAAAAATGGAGAAAAAGTGGAGAAAAAAATGGAGAAAAAGTGGAGAAGAAAATGGAGAAAAAGTGGAGAAAAAGTGGAGAAAAAAAATGGAGAAAAAGTGGAGAAAAAATGGAGAAAAAGCGGAGAAAAAATGGAGAAAAAGTGGAGAAAAAAATGGAGAAAAAGTGGAGAAAAAAATGGCGAAAAAGTGGAGAATAAGTAGAGAAAAAAATGGAGAAAAAGTGGAGAAAAAGTGGAGAAAAAGTGGAGAAAAAGTGGAGAAAAAAATGGAGAAAAAGTGGAGAAAAAGTGGAGAAAAAGTGGAGAAAAAGTGGAGAAAAAAATGGAGAAAAAGTGGAGAAAAAGTGGAGAAAAAGTGGAGAAGAAAATGGAGAAAAAGTGGAGAAAAAGTGGAGAAAAAAATGGAGAAAAAGTGGAGAAAAAGTGGAGAAAAAGTGGAGAAAAAGTGGAGAAAAAAATGGAGAAAAAGTGGAGAAAAAGTGGAGAAAAAGTGGAGAAAAAGTGGAGAAAAAAATGGAGAAAAAGTGGAGAAAAAGTGGAGAAAAAGTGAAGAAAAAGTGGAGAAAAAAATGTAAAAAAAGTGGAGAAAAAGTGGAGAAAAAGTGGAGAAAAAGTGGAGAAAAAGTGGAGAAAAAAATGGAGAAAAAGTGGATAAAAAGTGGAGAAAAAAATGGAGAAAAAGTGGAGAAAAAGTGGAGGAAAAAGTGGAGAAAAAGTGGAGAAAAAGTGGAGAAAAAAATGGAGAAAAAGTGGAGAAAAAGTGGAGAAAAAATGGAGAAAAAGTGGAGAAAAAGTGGAGAAAAAAATGGAGAAAAAGTGGAGAAGAAAATGGAGAAAAAGTGGAGAAAAAGTGGAGAAAAAAATGGAGAAAAAGTTGAGAAAAAGTGGAGAAAAAGCGGAGAAAAAATGGAGAAAAAGTGGAGAAAAAGTGGAGAAAAAAATGGAGAAAGAGTGGAGAACAAGTGGAGAAAAAATGGAGAATAAGTGGAGAATAAGTGGAGAAAACAATGGAGAAAAAGTGGAGAAAAAGTGGAGAAAAAGTGGAGAAAAAAATGGAGAAAAAGTGGAGAAAAAGTGGAGGAAAAAGTGGAGAAAACGTTGAGAAAAAGTGGAGAAAAAAATGGAGAAAAAAGTGGAGAAAAAAGTGGAGAAAAAAGTGGAGAAAAAGAGGAGAAAAAGTGGAGAAAAAAATGGAGAAAAAGTGGAGAAAAAGTGGAGAAAAAGTGGAGAAAAGTGGAGAAAAAATGGAGAAAAAAATGTAGAAAAAGTGGAGAAAAAGTGGAGAAAAAAATGGAGAAAAAGTGGAGAAAAAGTGGAGAAAAAGTGGAGAAAAAGTGGAGAAAAAAATGGAGAAAAAGTGGAGAAAAAGTGGAGAAAAAGTGGAGGAAAAAGTGGAGAAAAAGTTGAGAAAAAGTGGAGAAAAAAATGGAGAAAAAAGGGGAGAAAAAAGTGGAGAAAAAAGTGGAGAAAAAGTGGAGAAAAAAATGGAGAAAAAGTGGAGAAAAAAATGGAGAAAAAGTGGAGAAGAAAATGGAGAAAAAGTGGAGAAAAAGTGGAGAAAAAAAATGGAGAAAAAGTCGAGAAAAAATGGAGAAAAAGCGGAGAAAAAATGGAGAAAAAGTGGAGAAAAAAATGGAGAAAAAGTGGAGAAAAAGTGGAGAAATAAATGGCGAAAAAGTGGAGAATAAGTAGAGAAAAAAATGGAGAAAAAGTGGAGAAAAAGTGGAGAAAGAAATGGAGAAAAAGTGGAGAAAAAGTGGAGAAAAAGTGGAGAAAAAAATGGAGAAAAAGTGGAGAAAAAGTGGAGAAAAAGTTGAGAAAAAGTGGAGAAAAAAGTGGAGAAAAAAGTGGAGAAAAAGTGGAGAAAAAGTGGAGAAAACAATGGAGAAAAAGTGGAGAAAAAAATGGAGAAAAAGTGGAGAAGAAAATGGAGAAAAAGTGGAGAAAAAGTGGAGAAAAAAATGGAGAAAAAGTGGAGAAAAAGTGGAGAAAAAGTGGAGAAAAAGTGGAGAAAAAAATGGAGAAAAAGTGGAGAAAAAGTGGAGAAAAAGTGGAGAAAAAGTTGAGAAAAAGTGGAGAAAAAAGTGGAGAAAAAAGTGGAGAAAAAAGTGGAGAAAAAGTGGAGAAAAAGAAGAGAAAACAATGGAGAAAAAGTGGAGAAAAAAATGGAGAAAAAGTGGAGAAAAAGTAGAGAAAAAAATGGAGAAAAAGTGGAGAAAAAATGGAGAAAAAGTGGAGAAAAAGTGGAGAAAAAGTGGAGAAAAAAATGGAGAAAAAGTGGAGAAAAAAATGGAGAAAAAGTGGAGAAAAAGTGGAGAAAAAGTGGAGAAAAAAATGGAGAAAAAGTGGAGAAAAAAATGGAGAAAAAGTGGAGAAAAAGTGGAGAAAAAGTGGAGAAAAAGTGGAGAAAAAAATGGAGAAAAAGTGGAATAAAAAATGGAGAAAAAGTGGAGAACAAGTGGAGAAAAAATGGAGAAAAAGTGGAGAAAAAGTGGAGAAAAAGTGGAGAAGAAAATGGAGAAAAAGTGGAGAAAACGTGGAGAAAAAATAGAGAAAAAAATGTAGAAAAAGTGGAGAAAAAATGGAGAAAAAGTGGAGAAAAAATGTAGAAAAAGTGGAGAAAAAGTGGAGAAAAAGTGGAGAAAAAAATGGAGAAAAAGTGGAGAAAAAAATGGAGAAAAAGTGGAGAAAAAGTGGAGAAAAAGTGGAGAAAAAGTGGAGAAAAAAATGGAGAAAAAGTGGAGAAAAAAATGGAGAAAAAGTGGAGAAAAAATGGAGAAAAAGTGGAGAAAAAGTGGAGAAAAAGTGGAGAAGAAAATGGAGAAAAAGTGGAGAAAAAGTGGAGAAAAAATAGAGAAAAAAATGTAGAAAAAGTGGAGAAAAAATGTAGAAAAAGTGGAGAAAAAGTGGAGAAAAAGTGGAGAAAAAGTGGAGAAAAAAATGGAGAAAAAGTGGAGAAAAAGTGGAGAAAAAGTGAAGAGAAAGTGGAGAAAAAAATGGAGAAAAAAATGGAGAAAAAGTGGAGAAAAAGTGGAGAAAAAGTGGAGAAAAAATTGGAGAAAAATTGGAGAAAAAGTGGAGAAAAAGTGGAGAAAAAATGGAGAAAAAAATGTAGAAAAAGTGGAGAAAAAATGTAGAAAAAGTGGAGATAAAATGTAGAAAAAGTGGAGAAAAAGTGGAGAAAAAAATGGAGAAAAAGTGGAGAAAAAGTGGAGAAAAAAATGGAAAAAACGTGGAGAAAAAGTGGAAAAAAAAATGGAGAAAAAGTGGAGAAAAAGTGGAGAAAAAAATGGAGAAAAAGTGGAGAAAAAGTGGAGAAAAAAATGGAGAAAAAATGGAGAAAAAGTGGAGAAAAAGTTTAGAATATGTGGAAAATAAGTGGAGAAAAAGTGGAGAAAAAAATGGAGAAAAAGTGGAGAAAAAATGGAGAAAAAGTGGAGAAAAAGTAGAGAAAAAAATGGAGAAAAAGTGGAGAAAAAAACGGAGAAAAAGTGGAGAAAAAGTGGAGAAAAAAATGGAGAAAAAGTGGAGAAAACGTGGAGAAAAAAATGGAGAAAAAGTGGAGAAAAAGTGGAGAAAAAGTGGAGACAAAGTGGAGAAAAAGTGGAGAAAAAAATGGAGAAAAAGTGGAGAAAAAGTGGAGAAAAAGTGGAGAAAAAGTGGAGAAAAAATGGAGAAAAAAATGTAGAAAAAGTGGAGAAAAAGTGGAGAAAAAAATGGAGAAAAAGTGGAGAAAAAGTGGAGAAAAAGTGGAGAAAAAGTGGAGAAAAAAATGGAGAAAAAGTGGAGAAAAAGTGGAGAAAAAGTGGAGGAAAAAGTGGAGAAAAAGTTGAGAAAAAGTGGAGAAAAAAATGGAGAAAAAAGTGGAGAAAAAAGTGGAGAAAAAAGTGGAGAAAAAGTGGAGAAAAAAATGGAGAAAAAGTGGAGAAAAAAATGGAGAAAAAGTGGAGAAGAAAATGGAGAAAAAGTGGAGAAAAAGTGGAGAAAAAAAATGGAGAAAAAGTGGAGAAAAAATGGAGAAAAAGCGGAGAAAAAATGGAGAAAAAGTGGAGAAAAAAATGGAGAAAAAGTGGAGAAAAAGTGGAGAAAAAAATGGCGAAAAAGTGGAGAATAAGTAGAGAAAAAAATGGAGAAAAAGTGGAGAAAAAGTGGAGAAAAAGTGGAGAAAAAGTGGAGAAAAAAATGGAGAAAAAGTGGAGAAAAAGTGGAGAAAAAGTGGAGAAAAAGTGGAGAAAAAAATGGAGAAAAAGTGGAGAAAAAGTGGAGAAAAAGTGGAGAAGAAAATGGAGAAAAAGTGGAGAAAAAGTGGAGAAAAAAATGGAGAAAAAGTGGAGAAAAAGTGGAGAAAAAGTGGAGAAAAAGTGGAGAAAAAAATGGAGAAAAAGTGGAGAAAAAGTGGAGAAAAAGTGGAGAAAAAGTGGAGAAAAAAATGGAGAAAAAGTGGAGAAAAAGTGGAGAAAAAGTGAAGAAAAAGTGGAGAAAAAAATGTAAAAAAAGTGGAGAAAAAGTGGAGAAAAAGTGGAGAAAAAGTGGAGAAAAAGTGGAGAAAAAAATGGAGAAAAAGTGGATAAAAAGTGGAGAAAAAAATGGAGAAAAAGTGGAGAAAAAGTGGAGGAAAAAGTGGAGAAAAAGTGGAGAAAAAGTGGAGAAAAAAATGGAGAAAAAGTGGAGAAAAAGTGGAGAAAAAATGGAGAAAAAGTGGAGAAAAAGTGGAGAAAAAAATGGAGAAAAAGTGGAGAAGAAAATGGAGAAAAAGTGGAGAAAAAGTGGAGAAAAAAATGGAGAAAAAGTTGAGAAAAAGTGGAGAAAAAGCGGAGAAAAAATGGAGAAAAAGTGGAGAAAAAGTGGAGAAAAAAATGGAGAAAGAGTGGAGAACAAGTGGAGAAAAAATGGAGAATAAGTGGAGAATAAGTGGAGAAAACAATGGAGAAAAAGTGGAGAAAAAGTGGAGAAAAAGTGGAGAAAAAAATGGAGAAAAAGTGGAGAAAAAGTGGAGGAAAAAGTGGAGAAAACGTTGAGAAAAAGTGGAGAAAAAAATGGAGAAAAAAGTGGAGAAAAAAGTGGAGAAAAAAGTGGAGAAAAAGAGGAGAAAAAGTGGAGAAAAAAATGGAGAAAAAGTGGAGAAAAAAATGGAGAAAAAGTGGAGAAGAAAATGGAGAAAAAGTGGAGAAAAAAATGGAGAAAAAGTGGAGAAAAAATAGAGAAAAAGCGGAGAAAAAATGGAGAAAAAGTGGAGAAAAAAATGGAGAAAAAGTGGAGAAAAAGTGGAGAAAAAAATGGAAAAAAAGTAGAGAAAAAGTGGAGAAAAAAATGGGGAAAAAGTGGAGAAAAAGTGGAGAAAAAAATGGAGAAAAACTGGAGAAAAAGTGGAGAAAAAGTGGAGAAAAAGTGGAGAAAAAAATGGAGAAAAAGTGGAGAAAAAGTGGAGAAAAAGTGAAGAAAAAGTGGAGAAAAAAATGTAAAAAAAGTGGAGAAAAAGTGGAGAAAAAGTGGAGAAAAAGTGGAGAAAAAGTGGAGAAAAAAATGGAGAAAAAGTGGATAAAAAGTGGAGAAAAAAATGGAGAAAAAGTGGAGAAAAAGTGGAGGAAAAAGTGGAGAAAAAGTGGAGAAAAAGTGGAGAAAAAAATGGAGAAAAAGTGGAGAAAAAGTGGAGAAAAAATGGAGAAAAAGTGGAGAAAAAGTGGAGAAAAAAATGGAGAAAAAGTGGAGAAGAAAATGGAGAAAAAGTGGAGAAAAAGTGGAGAAAAAAATGGAGAAAAAGTTGAGAAAAAGTGGAGAAAAAGCGGAGAAAAAATGGAGAAAAAGTGGAGAAAAAGTGGAGAAAAAAATGGAGAAAGAGTGGAGAACAAGTGGAGAAAAAATGGAGAATAAGTGGAGAATAAGTGGAGAAAACAATGGAGAAAAAGTGGAGAGAAAGTGGAGAAAAAGTGGAGAAAAAGTGGAGAAAAAGTGGAGAAAAAAATGGAGAAAAAGTGGAGAAAGTGGAGAAAAAAATGGAGAAAAAGTGGAGAAAAAAATGGAGAAAAAGTGGAGAAAAAAATGGAGAAAAAAAGTGGAGAAAAAGTGGAGAAAAAAATGGAGAAAAAGTGGAGAAAAAGTGGAGAAAAAGTGAAGAAAAAGTGGAGAAAAAAATGTAAAAAAAGTGGAGAAAAAAATGGAGAAAAAGTGGAGAAAAAAATGGAGAAAAAAAGTGGAGAAAAAGTGGAGAAAAAAATGGAGAAAAAGTGGAGAAAAAATGGAGAAAAAGTGGAGAAAAAATGGAGAAAAAGTGGAGAAAAAAATGGAGAAAAAGTGGAGAAAAAGTGTAGAAAAAATGTAGAAAAAAATGGAGAAAAAGTGGGGAAAAAGCGGAGAAAAAGTGGAGAAAAAAATGGAGAAAAAAATGGAGAAAAAGTGGAGAAAAAGTGGAAAAAAAGTGGAGAAAAAGTGGAGAATAACTGGAGAATAAGTGGAGAATAAGTGGAGAAAAAGTGGAGAAAAAGTGGAGAAAAAGTGGAGAAAAAAATGGAGAAAAAGTGGAGAAAAAAATGGAGAAAAAGTGGAGAAAAAGTGGAGAAAAAGTGGAGAAAAAAATGGAGAAAAAGTGGAGAAAAAGTGGAGAAAAAAATGGAGAAAAAGTGGAGAAAAAGTGGAGAAAAAGTGAAGAAAAAGTGGAGAAAAAAATGTAAAAAAAGTGGAGAAAAAGTGGAGAAAAAGTGGAGAAAAAGTGGATAAAAAGTGGAGAAAAAAATGGAGAAAAAGTGGAGAAAAAGTGGAGGAAAAAGTGGAGAAAAAGTGGAGAAAAAGTGGAGAAATAAATGGAGAAAAAGTGGAGAAAAAGTGGAGAAAAAATGGAGAAAAAGTGGAGAAAAAGTGGAGAAAAAAATGGAGAAAAAGTGGAGAAGAAAATGGAGAAAAAGTGGAGAAAAAGTGGAGAAAAAAATGGAGAAAAAGTTGAGAAAAAGTGGAGAAAAAAATGGAGAAAAAGTGGAGAAGAAAATGGAGAGAAAGTGGAAAAAAAGTGGAGAAAAAGTGGAGAAAAAGTGGAGAAAAAAATGGAGAAAAAGTGGAGAAAGTGGAGAAAAAAATGGAGAAAAAGTGGAGAAAAAAATGGAGAAAAAGTGGAGAAAAAAATGGAGAAAAAAAGTGGAGAAAAAGTGGAGAAAAAAATGGAGAAAAAGTGGAGAAAAAATGGAGAAAAAGTGGAGAAAAAAGGGAGAAAAAGTGGAGAAAAAAATGGAGAAAAAGTGGAGAAAAAGTGTAGAAAAAAATGTAGAAAAAATGGAAAAAAAGTGGGGAAAAAGTGGAGAAAAAAATGGAGAAAAAGTGGAGAAAAAAATGGAGAAAAAGTGGAGAAAAAGTGGAGAAAAAAATGGAGAAAAAGTGGAGAAAAAGTGGAGAAAAAGTGAAGAAAAAGTGGAGAAAAAAATGTAAAAAAGTGGAGAAAAAGTGGAGAAAAAGTGGAGAAAAAGTGGAGAAAAAGTGGAGAAAAAAATGGAGAAAAAGTGGATAAAAAGTGGAGAAAAAAATGGAGAAAAAGTGGAGAAAAAGTGGAGGAAAAAGTGGAG
Source organism: Anomaloglossus baeobatrachus (assembly GCF_048569485.1). Taxonomy (NCBI): domain Eukaryota; kingdom Metazoa; phylum Chordata; class Amphibia; order Anura; family Aromobatidae; genus Anomaloglossus; species Anomaloglossus baeobatrachus. The sequence goes on along the minus strand of NW_027443841.1, from coordinate 25,609 downwards.
AAAAAGTGGAGAAAAAGTGGAGAAAAAAATGGAGAAAAAGTGGAGAAAAAGTGGAGAAAAAATGGAGAAAAAGTGGAGAAAAAGTGGAGAAAAAAATGGAGAAAAAGTGGAGAAGAAAATGGAGAAAAAGTGGAGAAAAAGTGGAGAAAAAAATGGAGAGAAAGTTGAGAAAAAGTGGAGAAAAAGCGGAGAAAAAATGGAGAAAAAGTGGAGAAAAAGTGGAGAAAAAAATGGAGAAAGAGTGGAGAACAAGTGGAGAAAAAATGGAGAATAAGTGGAGAATAAGTGGAGAAAAAAATGGAGAAAAAGTGGAGAGAAAGTGGAGAAAAAGTGGAGAAAAAGTGGAGAGAAAAAAATGGAGAAAAAGTGGAGAAAGTGGAGAAAAAAATGGAGAAAAAGTGGAGAAAAAAATGGAGAAAAAGTGGAGAAAAAAATGGAGAAAAAAAGTGGAGAAAAAGTGGAGAAAAAAATGGAGAAAAAGTGGAGAAAAAATGGAGAAAAAGTGGAGAAAAAATGGAGAAAAAGTGGAGAAAAAAATGGAGAAAAAGTGGAGAAAAAGTGTAGAAAAAATGTAGAAAAAAATGGAGAAAAAGTGGGGAAAAAGCGGAGAAAAAGTGGAGAAAAAAATGGAGAAAAAAATGGAGAAAAAGTGGAGAAAAAGTGGAAAAAAAGTGGAGAAAAAGTGGAGAATAACTGGAGAATAAGTGGAGAATAAGTGGAGAAAAAGTAGAGAAAAAATGGAGAAAAAGTGGAGAAAAAATGGAGAAAAAGTGGAGAAAAAGTGGAGAAAAAGTGTAGAAAAAAATGGAGAAAAAGTGGAGAAAAAAATGGAGAAAAAGTGGAGAAAAAGTGGAGAAAAAGTGGAGAAAAAAATGGAGAAAAAGTGGAGGAAAAAATGGAGAAAAAGTGGAGAAAAAGTGGAGAAAAAGTGGAGAAAAAGTGGAGAAAAAGTGGAGAAAAAATTGGAGAAAAAGTGGAGAAAAAAATGGAGAAAAAGTGGAGAAAAAGTGGAGAAAAAATGGAGAAAAAGTGGAGAAAAAGTGGAGAAAAAGTGGAGAAGAAAATGGAGAAAAAGTGGAGAAAAAGTGGAGAAAAAATAGAGAAAAAAATGTAGAAAAAGTGGAGAAAAAATGTAGAAAAAGTGGAGAAAAAGTGGAGAAAAAGTGGAGAAAAAAATGGAGAAAAAGTGGAGAAAAAAATGGAGAAAAAGTGGAGAAAAAGTGGAGAAAAAAAATGGAGAAAAAGTGGAGAAAAAATGGAGAAAAAGCGGAGAAAAAATGGAGAAAAAGTGGAGAAAAAAATGGAGAAAAAGTGGAGAAAAAGTGGAGAAAAAAATGGCGAAAAAGTGGAGAATAAGTAGAGAAAAAAATGGAGAAAAAGTGGAGAAAAAGTGGAGAAAAAGTGGAGAAAAAGTGGAGAAAAAGTGGAGAAAAAAATGGAGAAAAAGTGGAGAAAAAGTGGAGAAAAAGTGGAGAAAAAGTGGAGAAAAAAATGGAGAAAAAGTGGAGAAAAAGTGGAGAAAAAGTGGAGAAGAAAATGGAGAAAAAGTGGAGAAAAAGTGGAGAAAAAAATGGAGAAAAAGTGGAGAAAAAGTGGAGAAAAAGTGGAGAAAAAGTGGAGAAAAAAATGGAGAAAAAGTGGAGAAAAAGTGGAGAAAAAGTGGAGAAAAAGTTGAGAAAAAGTGGAGAAAAAAGTGGAGAAAAAAGTGGAGAAAAAAGTGGAGAAAAAGTGGAGAAAAAGAAGAGAAAACAATGGAGAAAAAGTGGAGAAAAAAATGGAGAAAAAGTGGAGAAGAAAATGGAGAAAAAGTGGAGAAAAAAGTGGAGAAAAAGTGGAGAAAAAGTGGAGAAAAAAATGGAGAAAAAGTGGAGAAAAAGTGGAGAAAAAAATGGAGAAAAAGTGGAGAAAAAGTGGAGAAAAAAATGGAGAAAAAATGGAGAAAAAGTGGAGAAAAAGTTTAGAATATGTGGAAAATAAGTGGAGAAAAAGTGGAGAAAAAAATGGAGAAAAAGTGGAGAAAAAATGGAGAAAAAGTGGAGAAAAAGTAGAGAAAAAAATGGAGAAAAAGTGGAGAAAAAAACGGAGAAAAAGTGGAGAAAAAGTGGAGAAAAAAATGGAGAAAAAGTGGAGAAAACGTGGAGAAAAAAATGGAGAAAAAGTGGAGAAAAAGTGGAGAAAAAGTGGAGAAAAAGTGGAGACAAAGTGGAGAAAAAGTGGAGAAAAAAATGTAGAAAAAGTGGAGAAAAAGTGGAGAAAAAGTGGAGAAAAGTGGAGAAAAAATGGAGAAAAAAATGTAGAAAAAGTGGAGAAAAAGTGGAGAAAAAATGGAGAAAAAGTGGAGAAAAAGTGGAGAAAAAGTGGAGAAAAAGTGGAGAAAAAAATGGAGAAAAAGTGGAGAAAAAGTGGAGAAAAAGTGGAGGAAAAAGTGGAGAAAAAGTTGAGAAAAAGTGGAGAAAAAAATGGAGAAAAAAGTGGAGAAAAAAGTGGAGAAAAAAGTGGAGAAAAAGTGGAGAAAAAAATGGAGAAAAAGTGGAGAAAAAAATGGAGAAAAAGTGGAGAAGAAAATGGAGAAAAAGTGGAGAAAAAGTGGAGAAAAAAAATGGAGAAAAAGTCGAGAAAAAATGGAGAAAAAGCGGAGAAAAAATGGAGAAAAAGTGGAGAAAAAAATGGAGAAAAAGTGGAGAAAAAGTGGAGAAATAAATGGCGAAAAAGTGGAGAATAAGTAGAGAAAAAAATGGAGAAAAAGTGGAGAAAAAGTGGAGAAAGAAATGGAGAAAAAGTGGAGAAAAAGTGGAGAAAAAGTGGAGAAAAAAATGGAGAAAAAGTGGAGAAAAAGTGGAGAAAAAGTTGAGAAAAAGTGGAGAAAAAAGTGGAGAAAAAAGTGGAGAAAAAGTGGAGAAAAAGTGGAGAAAACAATGGAGAAAAAGTGGAGAAAAAAATGGAGAAAAAGTGGAGAAGAAAATGGAGAAAAAGTGGAGAAAAAGTGGAGAAAAAAATGGAGAAAAAGTGGAGAAAAAGTGGAGAAAAAGTGGAGAAAAAGTGGAGAAAAAAATGGAGAAAAAGTGGAGAAAAAGTGGAGAAAAAGTGGAGAAAAAGTTGAGAAAAAGTGGAGAAAAAAGTGGAGAAAAAAGTGGAGAAAAAAGTGGAGAAAAAGTGGAGAAAAAGAAGAGAAAACAATGGAGAAAAAGTGGAGAAAAAAATGGAGAAAAAGTGGAGAAAAAGTAGAGAAAAAAATGGAGAAAAAGTGGAGAAAAAATGGAGAAAAAGTGGAGAAAAAGTGGAGAAAAAGTGGAGAAAAAAATGGAGAAAAAGTGGAGAAAAAAATGGAGAAAAAGTGGAGAAAAAGTGGAGAAAAAGTGGAGAAAAAATGGAGAAAAAGTGGAGAAAAAAATGGAGAAAAAGTGGAGAAAAAGTGGAGAAAAAGTGGAGAAAAAGTGGAGAAAAAAATGGAGAAAAAGTGGAATAAAAAATGGAGAAAAAGTGGAGAACAAGTGGAGAAAAAATGGAGAAAAAGTGGAGAAAAAGTGGAGAAAAAGTGGAGAAGAAAATGGAGAAAAAGTGGAGAAAACGTGGAGAAAAAATAGAGAAAAAAATGTAGAAAAAGTGGAGAAAAAATGGAGAAAAAGTGGAGAAAAAATGTAGAAAAAGTGGAGAAAAAGTGGAGAAAAAGTGGAGAAAAAAATGGAGAAAAAGTGGAGAAAAAAATGGAGAAAAAGTGGAGAAAAAGTGGAGAAAAAGTGGAGAAAAAGTGGAGAAAAAAATGGAGAAAAAGTGGAGAAAAAAATGGAGAAAAAGTGGAGAAAAAATGGAGAAAAAGTGGAGAAAAAGTGGAGAAAAAGTGGAGAAGAAAATGGAGAAAAAGTGGAGAAAAAGTGGAGAAAAAATAGAGAAAAAAATGTAGAAAAAGTGGAGAAAAAATGTAGAAAAAGTGGAGAAAAAGTGGAGAAAAAGTGGAGAAAAAGTGGAGAAAAAAATGGAGAAAAAGTGGAGAAAAAGTGGAGAAAAAGTGAAGAGAAAGTGGAGAAAAAAATGGAGAAAAAAATGGAGAAAAAGTGGAGAAAAAGTGGAGAAAAAGTGGAGAAAAAATTGGAGAAAAATTGGAGAAAAAGTGGAGAAAAAGTGGAGAAAAAATGGAGAAAAAAATGTAGAAAAAGTGGAGAAAAAATGTAGAAAAAGTGGAGATAAAATGTAGAAAAAGTGGAGAAAAAGTGGAGAAAAAAATGGAGAAAAAGTGGAGAAAAAGTGGAGAAAAAAATGGAAAAAACGTGGAGAAAAAGTGGAAAAAAAAATGGAGAAAAAGTGGAGAAAAAGTGGAGAAAAAAATGGAGAAAAAGTGGAGAAAAAGTGGAGAAAAAAATGGAGAAAAAATGGAGAAAAAGTGGAGAAAAAGTTTAGAATATGTGGAAAATAAGTGGAGAAAAAGTGGAGAAAAAAATGGAGAAAAAGTGGAGAAAAAATGGAGAAAAAGTGGAGAAAAAGTAGAGAAAAAAATGGAGAAAAAGTGGAGAAAAAAACGGAGAAAAAGTGGAGAAAAAGTGGAGAAAAAAATGGAGAAAAAGTGGAGAAAACGTGGAGAAAAAAATGGAGAAAAAGTGGAGAAAAAGTGGAGAAAAAGTGGAGACAAAGTGGAGAAAAAGTGGAGAAAAAAATGGAGAAAAAGTGGAGAAAAAGTGGAGAAAAAGTGGAGAAAAAGTGGAGAAAAAATGGAGAAAAAAATGTAGAAAAAGTGGAGAAAAAGTGGAGAAAAAAATGGAGAAAAAGTGGAGAAAAAGTGGAGAAAAAGTGGAGAAAAAGTGGAGAAAAAAATGGAGAAAAAGTGGAGAAAAAGTGGAGAAAAAGTGGAGGAAAAAGTGGAGAAAAAGTTGAGAAAAAGTGGAGAAAAAAATGGAGAAAAAAGTGGAGAAAAAAGTGGAGAAAAAAGTGGAGAAAAAGTGGAGAAAAAAATGGAGAAAAAGTGGAGAAAAAAATGGAGAAAAAGTGGAGAAGAAAATGGAGAAAAAGTGGAGAAAAAGTGGAGAAAAAAAATGGAGAAAAAGTGGAGAAAAAATGGAGAAAAAGCGGAGAAAAAATGGAGAAAAAGTGGAGAAAAAAATGGAGAAAAAGTGGAGAAAAAGTGGAGAAAAAAATGGCGAAAAAGTGGAGAATAAGTAGAGAAAAAAATGGAGAAAAAGTGGAGAAAAAATGGAGAAAAAGTGGAGAAAAAATGGAGAAAAAGTGGAGAAAAAAATGGAGAAAAAGTGGAGAAAAAGTGTAGAAAAAATGTAGAAAAAAATGGAGAAAAAGTGGGGAAAAAGCGGAGAAAAAGTGGAGAAAAAAATGGAGAAAAAAATGGAGAAAAAGTGGAGAAAAAGTGGAAAAAAAGTGGAGAAAAAGTGGAGAATAACTGGAGAATAAGTGGAGAATAAGTGGAGAAAAAGTAGAGAAAAAAATGGAGAAAAAGTGGAGAAAAAATGGAGAAAAAGTGGAGAAAAAGTGGAGAAAAAGTGGAGAAAAAGTGGAGAAAAAAATGGAGAAAAAGTGGAGAAAAAAATGGAGAAAAAGTGGAGAAAAAGTGGAGAAAAAGTGGAGAAAAAAATGGAGAAAAAGTGGAGAAAAAGTGGAGAAAAAAATGGAGAAAAAGTGGAGAAAAAGTGGAGAAAAAGTGGAGAAAAAGTGGAGAAAAAAATGGAGAAAAAGTAGAGAAAAAAATGGAGAAAAAGTGGAGAAAAAATGGAGAAAAAGTGGAGAAAAAATGGAGAAAAAGTAGAGAAAAAAATGGAGAAAAAGTGGAGAAAAAATGGAGAAAAAGTGGAGAAAAATGGGAGAAAAAAATGGAGAAAAAGTGGAGAAAAAGTGGAGAAAAAAATGGAGAAAAAATGGAGAAAAAGTGGAGAAAAAGTGGAGAATATGTGGAAAATAAGTGGAGAAAAAGTGGAGAAAAAAATGGAGAAAAAGTGGAGAAAAAATGGAGAAAAAGTGGAGAAAAAAATGGAGAAAAAGTGGAGAAGAAAATGGAGAAAAAGTGGAGAAAAAGTGGAGAAAAAAATGGAGAAAAAGTGGAGAAAAAATGGAGAAAAAGCAGAGAAAAAATGGAGAAAAAGTGGAGAAAAAAATGGAGAAAAAGTGGAGAAAAAGTGGAGAAAAAAATGGAAAAAAAGTGGAGAAAAAAATGGGAAAAAAGTGGAGAAAAAGTGGAGAAAAAAATGGAGAAAAAGTGGAGAAAAAGTGGAGAAAAAGTGGAGAAAAAAATGGAGAAAAAGTGGAGAAAAAGTGAAGAAAAAGTGGAGAAAAAAATGTAAAAAAAGTGGAGAAAAAGTGGAGAAAAAAATGGAGAAAAAGTGGAGAAAAAGTGGAGAAAAAAATGGAGAAAAAGTTGAGAAAAAGTGGAGAAAAAAACGGAGAAAAAGTGGAGAAAAAGTGGAGAAAAAAATGGAGAAAAAGTGGAGAAAAAGTGGAGAAAAAGTGGAGAAAAAGTGGAGACAAAGTGGAGAAAAAGTGGAGAAAAAAATGGAGAAAAAGTGGAGAAAAAGTGGAGAAAAAGTGGAGAAAAAGTGGAGACAAAATGGAGAAAAAAATGTAGAAAAAGTGGAGAAAAAGTGGAGGAAAAAATGGAGAAAAAGTGGAGAAAAAGTGGAGAAAAAGTGGAGAAAAAGTGGAGAAAAAAATGGAGAAAAAGTGGAGAAAAAGTGGAGAAAAAGTGGAGGAAAAAGTGGAGAAAAAGTTGAGAAAAAGTGGAGAAAAAAATGGAGAAAAAAGTGGAGAAAAAAGTGGAGAAAAAAGTGGAGAAAAAGAGGAGAAAAAGTGGAGAAAAAATGGAGAAAAAGTGGAGAAAAAAATAGAGAAAAAGTGGAGAAGAAAATGGAGAAAAAGTGGAGAAAAAGTGGAGAAAAAAATGGAGAAAAAGTGGAGAAAAAATGGAGAAAAAGCGGAGAAAAAATGGAGAAAAAGCGGAGAAAAAATGGAGAAAAAGTGGAGAAAAAATGTAGAAAAAGTGGAGAAAAAGTGGAGAAAAAGTGGAGAAAAAAATGGAGAAAAAGTGGAGAAAAAGTGGAGAAAAAGTGAAGAGAAAGTGGAGAAAAAAATGGAGAAAAAGTGGAGAAAAAGTGGAGAAAAAGTGGAGAAAAAATTGGAGAAAAATTGGAGAAAAAGTGGAGAAAAAGTGGAGAAAAAAATGGAGAAAAAAATGTAGAAAAAGTGGAGATAAAATGTAGAAAAAGTGGAGAAAAAGTGGAGAAAAAAATGGAGAAAAAGTGGAGAAAAAGTGGAGAAAAAAATGGAAAAAACGTGGAGAAAAAGTGGAGGAAAAAATGGAGAAAAAGTGGAGAAAAAGTGGAGAATATGTGGAAAATAAGTGGAGAAAAAGTGGAGAAAAAAATGGAGAAAAAGTGGAGAAAAAATGGAGAAAAAGTCGAGAAACAAATGGAGAAAAAGTGGAGAAAAAGTGGAGAAAAAAACGGAGAAAAAGTGGAGAAAAAGTGGAGAAAAAAATGGAGAAAAAATGGAGAAAACGTGGAGAAAAAAATGGAGAAAAAGTGGAGAAAAAGTGGAGAAAAAGTGGAGAAAAAGTGGAGACAAAGTGGAGAAAAAGTGGAGAAAAAAATGGAGAAAAAGTGGAGAAAAAATGGAGAAAAAGTGGAGAAAAAATGGAGAAAAAGTGGAGAAAAAAATGGAGAAAAAGTGGAGAAAAAAATGGAGAAAAAAAGTGGAGAAAAAGTGGAGAAAAAAATGGAGAAAAAGTGGAGAAAAAATGGAGAAAAAGTGGAGAAAAAATGGAGAAAAAGTGGAGAAAAAAATGGAGAAAAAGTGGAGAAAAAGTGTAGAAAAAATGTAGAAAAAAATGGAGAAAAAGTGGGGAAAAAGCGGAGAAAAAGTGGAGAAAAAAATGGAGAAAAAAATGGAGAAAAAGTGGAGAAAAAGTGGAAAAAAAGTGGAGAAAAAGTGGAGAATAACTGGAGAATAAGTGGAGAATAAGTGGAGAAAAAGTAGAGAAAAAAATGGAGAAAAAGTGGAGAAAAAATGGAGAAAAAGTGGAGAAAAAGTGGAGAAAAAGTGTAGAAAAAAATGGAGAAAAAGTGGAGAAAAAAATGGAGAAAAAGTGGAGAAAAAGTGGAGAAAAAGTGGAGAAAAAAATGGAGAAAAAGTGGAGGAAAAAATGGAGAAAAAGTGGAGAAAAAGTGGAGAAAAAGTGGAGAAAAAGTGGAGAAAAAGTGGAGAAAAAAATGGAGAAAAAGTGGAGAAAAAAATGGAGAAAAAGTGGAGAAAAAGTGGAGAAAAAATGGAGAAAAAGTGGAGAAAAAGTGGAGAAAAAGTGGAGAAGAAAATGGAGAAAAAGTGGAGAAAAAGTGGAGAAAAAATAGAGAAAAAAATGTAGAAAAAGTGGAGAAAAAATGTAGAAAAAGTGGAGAAAAAGTGGAGAAAAAGTGGAGAAAAAAATGGAGAAAAAGTGGAGAAAAAAATGGAGAAAAAGTGGAGAAAAAGTGGAGAAAAAAAATGGAGAAAAAGTGGAGAAAAAATGGAGAAAAAGCGGAGAAAAAATGGAGAAAAAGTGGAGAAAAAAATGGAGAAAAAGTGGAGAAAAAGTGGAGAAAAAAATGGCGAAAAAGTGGAGAATAAGTAGAGAAAAAAATGGAGAAAAAGTGGAGAAAAAGTGGAGAAAAAGTGGAGAAAAAGTGGAGAAAAAGTGGAGAAAAAAATGGAGAAAAAGTGGAGAAAAAGTGGAGAAAAAGTGGAGAAAAAGTGGAGAAAAAAATGGAGAAAAAGTGGAGAAAAAGTGGAGAAAAAGTGGAGAAGAAAATGGAGAAAAAGTGGAGAAAAAGTGGAGAAAAAAATGGAGAAAAAGTGGAGAAAAAGTGGAGAAAAAGTGGAGAAAAAGTGGAGAAAAAAATGGAGAAAAAGTGGAGAAAAAGTGGAGAAAAAGTGGAGAAAAAGTTGAGAAAAAGTGGAGAAAAAAGTGGAGAAAAAAGTGGAGAAAAAAGTGGAGAAAAAGTGGAGAAAAAGAAGAGAAAACAATGGAGAAAAAGTGGAGAAAAAAATGGAGAAAAAGTGGAGAAGAAAATGGAGAAAAAGTGGAGAAAAAAGTGGAGAAAAAGTGGAGAAAAAGTGGAGAAAAAAATGGAGAAAAAGTGGAGAAAAAGTGGAGAAAAAAATGGAGAAAAAGTGGAGAAAAAGTGGAGAAAAAAATGGAGAAAAAATGGAGAAAAAGTGGAGAAAAAGTTTAGAATATGTGGAAAATAAGTGGAGAAAAAGTGGAGAAAAAAATGGAGAAAAAGTGGAGAAAAAATGGAGAAAAAGTGGAGAAAAAGTAGAGAAAAAAATGGAGAAAAAGTGGAGAAAAAAACGGAGAAAAAGTGGAGAAAAAGTGGAGAAAAAAATGGAGAAAAAGTGGAGAAAACGTGGAGAAAAAAATGGAGAAAAAGTGGAGAAAAAGTGGAGAAAAAGTGGAGAAAAAGTGGAGACAAAGTGGAGAAAAAGTGGAGAAAAAAATGTAGAAAAAGTGGAGAAAAAGTGGAGAAAAAGTGGAGAAAAGTGGAGAAAAAATGGAGAAAAAAATGTAGAAAAAGTGGAGAAAAAGTGGAGAAAAAAATGGAGAAAAAGTGGAGAAAAAGTGGAGAAAAAGTGGAGAAAAAGTGGAGAAAAAAATGGAGAAAAAGTGGAGAAAAAGTGGAGAAAAAGTGGAGGAAAAAGTGGAGAAAAAGTTGAGAAAAAGTGGAGAAAAAAATGGAGAAAAAAGTGGAGAAAAAAGTGGAGAAAAAAGTGGAGAAAAAGTGGAGAAAAAAATGGAGAAAAAGTGGAGAAAAAAATGGAGAAAAAGTGGAGAAGAAAATGGAGAAAAAGTGGAGAAAAAGTGGAGAAAAAAAATGGAGAAAAAGTCGAGAAAAAATGGAGAAAAAGCGGAGAAAAAATGGAGAAAAAGTGGAGAAAAAAATGGAGAAAAAGTGGAGAAAAAGTGGAGAAATAAATGGCGAAAAAGTGGAGAATAAGTAGAGAAAAAAATGGAGAAAAAGTGGAGAAAAAGTGGAGAAAGAAATGGAGAAAAAGTGGAGAAAAAGTGGAGAAAAAGTGGAGAAAAAAATGGAGAAAAAGTGGAGAAAAAGTGGAGAAAAAGTTGAGAAAAAGTGGAGAAAAAAGTGGAGAAAAAAGTGGAGAAAAAGTGGAGAAAAAGTGGAGAAAACAATGGAGAAAAAGTGGAGAAAAAAATGGAGAAAAAGTGGAGAAGAAAATGGAGAAAAAGTGGAGAAAAAGTGGAGAAAAAAATGGAGAAAAAGTGGAGAAAAAGTGGAGAAAAAGTGGAGAAAAAGTGGAGAAAAAAATGGAGAAAAAGTGGAGAAAAAGTGGAGAAAAAGTGGAGAAAAAGTTGAGAAAAAGTGGAGAAAAAAGTGGAGAAAAAAGTGGAGAAAAAAGTGGAGAAAAAGTGGAGAAAAAGAAGAGAAAACAATGGAGAAAAAGTGGAGAAAAAAATGGAGAAAAAGTGGAGAAAAAGTAGAGAAAAAAATGGAGAAAAAGTGGAGAAAAAATGGAGAAAAAGTGGAGAAAAAGTGGAGAAAAAGTGGAGAAAAAAATGGAGAAAAAGTGGAGAAAAAAATGGAGAAAAAGTGGAGAAAAAGTGGAGAAAAAGTGGAGAAAAAAATGGAGAAAAAGTGGAGAAAAAAATGGAGAAAAAGTGGAGAAAAAGTGGAGAAAAAGTGGAGAAAAAGTGGAGAAAAAAATGGAGAAAAAGTGGAATAAAAAATGGAGAAAAAGTGGAGAACAAGTGGAGAAAAAATGGAGAAAAAGTGGAGAAAAAGTGGAGAAAAAGTGGAGAAGAAAATGGAGAAAAAGTGGAGAAAACGTGGAGAAAAAATAGAGAAAAAAATGTAGAAAAAGTGGAGAAAAAATGGAGAAAAAGTGGAGAAAAAATGTAGAAAAAGTGGAGAAAAAGTGGAGAAAAAGTGGAGAAAAAAATGGAGAAAAAGTGGAGAAAAAAATGGAGAAAAAGTGGAGAAAAAGTGGAGAAAAAGTGGAGAAAAAGTGGAGAAAAAAATGGAGAAAAAGTGGAGAAAAAAATGGAGAAAAAGTGAAGAAAAAATGGAGAAAAAGTGGAGAAAAAGTGGAGAAAAAGTGGAGAAGAAAATGGAGAAAAAGTGGAGAAAAAGTGGAGAAAAAATAGAGAAAAAAATGTAGAAAAAGTGGAGAAAAAATGTAGAAAAAGTGGAGAAAAAGTGGAGAAAAAGTGGAGAAAAAGTGGAGAAAAAAATGGAGAAAAAGTGGAGAAAAAGTGGAGAAAAAGTGAAGAGAAAGTGGAGAAAAAAATGGAGAAAAAAATGGAGAAAAAGTGGAGAAAAAGTGGAGAAAAAGTGGAGAAAAAATTGGAGAAAAATTGGAGAAAAAGTGGAGAAAAAGTGGAGAAAAAATGGAGAAAAAAATGTAGAAAAAGTGGAGAAAAAATGTAGAAAAAGTGGAGATAAAATGTAGAAAAAGTGGAGAAAAAGTGGAGAAAAAAATGGAGAAAAAGTGGAGAAAAAGTGGAGAAAAAAATGGAAAAAACGTGGAGAAAAAGTGGAAAAAAAAATGGAGAAAAAGTGGAGAAAAAGTGGAGAAAAAAATGGAGAAAAAGTGGAGAAAAAGTGGAGAAAAAAATGGAGAAAAAATGGAGAAAAAGTGGAGAAAAAGTTTAGAATATGTGGAAAATAAGTGGAGAAAAAGTGGAGAAAAAAATGGAGAAAAAGTGGAGAAAAAATGGAGAAAAAGTGGAGAAAAAGTAGAGAAAAAAATGGAGAAAAAGTGGAGAAAAAAACGGAGAAAAAGTGGAGAAAAAGTGGAGAAAAAAATGGAGAAAAAGTGGAGAAAACGTGGAGAAAAAAATGGAGAAAAAGTGGAGAAAAAGTGGAGAAAAAGTGGAGACAAAGTGGAGAAAAAGTGGAGAAAAAAATGGAGAAAAAGTGGAGAAAAAGTGGAGAAAAAGTGGAGAAAAAGTGGAGAAAAAATGGAGAAAAAAATGTAGAAAAAGTGGAGAAAAAGTGGAGAAAAAAATGGAGAAAAAGTGGAGAAAAAGTGGAGAAAAAGTGGAGAAAAAGTGGAGAAAAAAATGGAGAAAAAGTGGAGAAAAAGTGGAGAAAAAGTGGAGGAAAAAGTGGAGAAAAAGTTGAGAAAAAGTGGAGAAAAAAATGGAGAAAAAAGTGGAGAAAAAAGTGGAGAAAAAAGTGGAGAAAAAGTGGAGAAAAAAATGGAGAAAAAGTGGAGAAAAAAATGGAGAAAAAGTGGAGAAGAAAATGGAGAAAAAGTGGAGAAAAAGTGGAGAAAAAAAATGGAGAAAAAGTGGAGAAAAAATGGAGAAAAAGCGGAGAAAAAAATGGAGAAAAAGTGGAGAAAAAGTGGAGAAAAAAATGGCGAAAAAGTGGAGAATAAGTAGAGAAAAAAATGGAGAAAAAGTGGAGAAAAAATGGAGAAAAAGTGGAGAAAAAATGGAGAAAAAGTGGAGAAAAAAATGGAGAAAAAGTGGAGAAAAAGTGTAGAAAAAATGTAGAAAAAAATGGAGAAAAAGTGGGGAAAAAGCGGAGAAAAAGTGGAGAAAAAAATGGAGAAAAAAATGGAGAAAAAGTGGAGAAAAAGTGGAAAAAAAGTGGAGAAAAAGTGGAGAATAACTGGAGAATAAGTGGAGAATAAGTGGAGAAAAAGTAGAGAAAAAAATGGAGAAAAAGTGGAGAAAAAATGGAGAAAAAGTGGAGAAAAAGTGGAGAAAAAGTGGAGAAAAAGTGGAGAAAAAAATGGAGAAAAAGTGGAGAAAAAAATGGAGAAAAAGTGGAGAAAAAGTGGAGAAAAAGTGGAGAAAAAAATGGAGAAAAAGTGGAGAAAAAGTGGAGAAAAAAATGGAGAAAAAGTGGAGAAAAAGTGGAGAAAAAGTGGAGAAAAAGTGGAGAAAAAAATGGAGAAAAAGTAGAGAAAAAAATGGAGAAAAAGTGGAGAAAAAATGGAGAAAAAGTGGAGAAAAAATGGAGAAAAAGTAGAGAAAAAAATGAAAAATGGAGAAAAAGTGGAGAAAAATGGGAGAAAAAAATGGAGAAAAAGTGGAGAAAAAGTGGAGAAAAAAATGGAGAAAAAATGGAGAAAAAGTGGAGAAAAAGTGGAGAATATGTGGAAAATAAGTGGAGAAAAAGTGGAGAAAAAAATGGAGAAAAAGTGGAGAAAAAATGGAGAAAAAGTGGAGAAAAAAATGGAGAAAAAGTGGAGAAGAAAATGGAGAAAAAGTGGAGAAAAAGTGGAGAAAAAAATGGAGAAAAAGTGGAGAAAAAATGGAGAAAAAGCAGAGAAAAAATGGAGAAAAAGTGGAGAAAAAAATGGAGAAAAAGTGGAGAAAAAGTGGAGAAAAAAATGGAAAAAAAGTGGAGAAAAAAATGGGAAAAAAGTGGAAGAAAAAGTGGAGAAAAAAATGGAGAAAAAGTGGAGAAAAAGTGGAGAAAAAGTGGAGAAAAAAATGGAGAAAAAGTGGAGAAAAAGTGAAGAAAAAGTGGAGAAAAAAATGTAAAAAAAGTGGAGAAAAAGTGGAGAAAAAAATGGAGAAAAAGTGGAGAAAAAGTGGAGGAAAAAAATGGAGAAAAAGTTGAGAAAAAGTGGAGAAAAAAACGGAGAAAAAGTGGAGAAAAAGTGGAGAAAAAAATGGAGAAAAAGTGGAGAAAAAGTGGAGAAAAAGTGGAGAAAAAGTGGAGACAAAGTGGAGAAAAAGTGGAGAAAAAAATGGAGAAAAAGTGGAGAAAAAGTGGAGAAAAAGTGGAGAAAAAGTGGAGACAAAATGGAGAAAAAAATGTAGAAAAAGTGGAGAAAAAGTGGAGGAAAAAATGGAGAAAAAGTGGAGAAAAAGTGGAGAAAAAGTGGAGAAAAAGTGGAGAAAAAAAATGGAGAAAAAGTGGAGAAAAAGTGGAGAAAAAGTGGAGAAAAAGTGGAGAAAAAAATGGAGAAAAAGTGGAATAAAAAATGGAGAAAAAGTGGAGAACAAGTGGAGAAAAAATGGAGAAAAAGTGGAGAAAAAGTGGAGAAAAAGTGGAGAAGAAAATGGAGAAAAAGTGGAGAAAACGTGGAGAAAAAATAGAGAAAAAAAATGTAGAAAAAGTGGAGAAAAAATGGAGAAAAAGTGGAGAAAAAATGTAGAAAAAGTGGAGAAAAAGTGGAGAAAAAGTGGAGAAAAAAATGGAGAAAAAGTGGAGAAAAAATGGAGAAAAAGTGGAGAAAAAGTGGAGAAAAAGTGGAGAAAAAGTGGAGAAAAAAATGGAGAAAAAGTGGAGAAAAAAATGGAGAAAAAGTGGAGAAAAAATGGAGAAAAAGTGGAGAAAAAGTGGAGAAAAAGTGGAGAAGAAAATGGAGAAAAAGTGGAGAAAAAGTGGAGAAAAAATAGAGAAAAAAATGTAGAAAAAGTGGAGAAAAAATGTAGAAAAAGTGGAGAAAAAGTGGAGAAAAAGTGGAGAAAAAGTGGAGAAAAAAATGGAGAAAAAGTGGAGAAAAAGTGGAGAAAAAGTGAAGAGAAAGTGGAGAAAAAAATGGAGAAAAAAATGGAGAAAAAGTGGAGAAAAAGTGGAGAAAAAGTGGAGAAAAAATTGGAGAAAAATTGGAGAAAAAGTGGAGAAAAAGTGGAGAAAAAATGGAGAAAAAAATGTAGAAAAAGTGGAGAAAAAATGTAGAAAAAGTGGAGATAAAATGTAGAAAAAGTGGAGAAAAAGTGGAGAAAAAAATGGAGAAAAAGTGGAGAAAAAGTGGAGAAAAAAATGGAAAAAAACGTGGAGAAAAAGTGGAAAAAAAAATGGAGAAAAAGTGGAGAAAAAGTGGAGAAAAAAATGGAGAAAAAGTGGAGAAAAAGTGGAGAAAAAAATGGAGAAAAAATGGAGAAAAAGTGGAGAAAAAGTTTAGAATATGTGGAAAATAAGTGGAGAAAAAGTGGAGAAAAAAATGGAGAAAAAGTGGAGAAAAAATGGAGAAAAAGTGGAGAAAAAGTAGAGAAAAAAATGGAGAAAAAGTGGAGAAAAAAACGGAGAAAAAGTGGAGAAAAAGTGGAGAAAAAAATGGAGAAAAAGTGGAGAAAACGTGGAGAAAAAAATGGAGAAAAAGTGGAGAAAAAGTGGAGAAAAAGTGGAGAAAAAGTGGAGACAAAGTGGAGAAAAAGTGGAGAAAAAAATGTAGAAAAAGTGGAGAAAAAGTGGAGAAAAAGTGGAGAAAAGTGGAGAAAAAATGGAGAAAAAAATGTAGAAAAAGTGGAGAAAAAGTGGAGAAAAAAATGGAGAAAAAGTGGAGAAAAAGTGGAGAAAAAGTGGAGAAAAAGTGGAGAAAAAAATGGAGAAAAAGTGGAGAAAAAGTGGAGAAAAAGTGGAGGAAAAAGTGGAGAAAAAGTTGAGAAAAAGTGGAGAAAAAAATGGAGAAAAAAGTGGAGAAAAAAGTGGAGAAAAAAGTGGAGAAAAAGTGGAGAAAAAAATGGAGAAAAAGTGGAGAAAAAAATGGAGAAAAAGTGGAGAAGAAAATGGAGAAAAAGTGGAGAAAAAAGTGGAGAAAAAAAATGGAGAAAAAGTCGAGAAAAAATGGAGAAAAAGCGGAGAAAAAATGGAGAAAAAGTGGAGAAAAAAATGGAGAAAAAGTGGAGAAAAAGTGGAGAAATAAATGGCGAAAAAGTGGAGAATAAGTAGAGAAAAAAATGGAGAAAAAGTGGAGAAAAAGTGGAGAAAGAAATGGAGAAAAAGTGGAGAAAAAGTGGAGAAAAAGTGGAGAAAAAAATGGAGAAAAAGTGGAGAAAAAGTGGAGAAAAAGTTGAGAAAAAGTGGAGAAAAAAGTGGAGAAAAAAGTGGAGAAAAAGTGGAGAAAAAGTGGAGAAAACAATGGAGAAAAAGTGGAGAAAAAAATGGAGAAAAAGTGGAGAAGAAAATGGAGAAAAAGTGGAGAAAAAGTGGAGAAAAAAATGGAGAAAAAGTGGAGAAAAAGTGGAGAAAAAGTGGAGAAAAAGTGGAGAAAAAAATGGAGAAAAAGTGGAGAAAAAGTGGAGAAAAAGTGGAGAAAAAGTTGAGAAAAAGTGGAGAAAAAAGTGGAGAAAAAAGTGGAGAAAAAAGTGGAGAAAAAGTGGAGAAAAAGAAGAGAAAACAATGGAGAAAAAGTGGAGAAAAAAATGGAGAAAAAAGTGGAGAAAAAGTAGAGAAAAAAATGGAGAAAAAGTGGAGAAAAAATGGAGAAAAAGTGGAGAAAAAGTGGAGAAAAAGTGGAGAAAAAAATGGAGAAAAAGTGGAGAAAAAAATGGAGAAAAAGTGGAGAAAAAGTGGAGAAAAAGTGGAGAAAAAAATGGAGAAAAAGTGGAGAAAAAAATGGAGAAAAAGTGGAGAAAAAGTGGAGAAAAAGTGGAGAAAAAGTGGAGAAAAAAATGGAGAAAAAGTGGAATAAAAAATGGAGAAAAAGTGGAGAACAAGTGGAGAAAAAATGGAGAAAAAGTGGAGAAAAAGTGGAGAAAAAGTGGAGAAGAAAATGGAGAAAAAGTGGAGAAAACGTGGAGAAAAAATAGAGAAAAAAATGTAGAAAAAGTGGAGAAAAAATGGAGAAAAAGTGGAGAAAAAATGTAGAAAAAGTGGAGAAAAAGTGGAGAAAAAGTGGAGAAAAAAATGGAGAAAAAGTGGAGAAAAAAATGGAGAAAAAGTGGAGAAAAAGTGGAGAAAAAGTGGAGAAAAAGTGGAGAAAAAAAATGGAGAAAAAGTGGAGAAAAAAATGGAGAAAAAGTGGAGAAAAAATGGAGAAAAAGTGGAGAAAAAGTGGAGAAAAAGTGGAGAAGAAAATGGAGAAAAAGTGGAGAAAAAGTGGAGAAAAAATAGAGAAAAAAATGTAGAAAAAGTGGAGAAAAAATGTAGAAAAAGTGGAGAAAAAGTGGAGAAAAAGTGGAGAAAAAGTGGAGAAAAAAATGGAGAAAAAGTGGAGAAAAAGTGGAGAAAAAGTGAAGAGAAAGTGGAGAAAAAAATGGAGAAAAAAATGGAGAAAAAGTGGAGAAAAAGTGGAGAAAAAGTGGAGAAAAAATTGGAGAAAAATTGGAGAAAAAGTGGAGAAAAAGTGGAGAAAAAATGGAGAAAAAAATGTAGAAAAAGTGGAGAAAAAATGTAGAAAAAGTGGAGATAAAATGTAGAAAAAGTGGAGAAAAAGTGGAGAAAAAAATGGAGAAAAAGTGGAGAAAAAGTGGAGAAAAAAATGGAAAAAACGTGGAGAAAAAGTGGAAAAAAAAATGGAGAAAAAGTGGAGAAAAAGTGGAGAAAAAAATGGAGAAAAAGTGGAGAAAAAGTGGAGAAAAAAATGGAGAAAAAATGGAGAAAAAGTGGAGAAAAAGTTTAGAATATGTGGAAAATAAGTGGAGAAAAAGTGGAGAAAAAAATGGAGAAAAAGTGGAGAAAAAATGGAGAAAAAGTGGAGAAAAAGTAGAGAAAAAAATGGAGAAAAAGTGGAGAAAAAAACGGAGAAAAAGTGGAGAAAAAGTGGAGAAAAAAATGGAGAAAAAGTGGAGAAAACGTGGAGAAAAAAATGGAGAAAAAGTGGAGAAAAAGTGGAGAAAAAGTGGAGACAAAGTGGAGAAAAAGTGGAGAAAAAAATGGAGAAAAAGTGGAGAAAAAGTGGAGAAAAAGTGGAGAAAAAGTGGAGAAAAAATGGAGAAAAAAATGTAGAAAAAGTGGAGAAAAAGTGGAGAAAAAAATGGAGAAAAAGTGGAGAAAAAGTGGAGAAAAAGTGGAGAAAAAGTGGAGAAAAAAATGGAGAAAAAGTGGAGAAAAAGTGGAGAAAAAGTGGAGGAAAAAGTGGAGAAAAAGTTGAGAAAAAGTGGAGAAAAAAATGGAGAAAAAAGTGGAGAAAAAAGTGGAGAAAAAAGTGGAGAAAAAGTGGAGAAAAAAATGGAGAAAAAGTGGAGAAAAAAATGGAGAAAAAGTGGAGAAGAAAATGGAGAAAAAGTGGAGAAAAAGTGGAGAAAAAAAATGGAGAAAAAGTGGAGAAAAAATGGAGAAAAAGCGGAGAAAAAATGGAGAAAAAGTGGAGAAAAAAATGGAGAAAAAGTGGAGAAAAAGTGGAGAAAAAAATGGCGAAAAAGTGGAGAATAAGTAGAGAAAAAAATGGAGAAAAAGTGGAGAAAAAATGGAGAAAAAGTGGAGAAAAAATGGAGAAAAAGTGGAGAAAAAAATGGAGAAAAAGTGGAGAAAAAGTGTAGAAAAAATGTAGAAAAAAATGGAGAAAAAGTGGGGAAAAAGCGGAGAAAAAGTGGAGAAAAAAATGGAGAAAAAAATGGAGAAAAAGTGGAGAAAAAGTGGAAAAAAAGTGGAGAAAAAGTGGAGAATAACTGGAGAATAAGTGGAGAATAAGTGGAGAAAAAGTAGAGAAAAAAATGGAGAAAAAGTGGAGAAAAAATGGAGAAAAAGTGGAGAAAAAGTGGAGAAAAAGTGGAGAAAAAGTGGAGAAAAAAATGGAGAAAAAGTGGAGAAAAAAAT
Organism: Anomaloglossus baeobatrachus; assembly: GCF_048569485.1. Classification (NCBI taxonomy): domain Eukaryota; kingdom Metazoa; phylum Chordata; class Amphibia; order Anura; family Aromobatidae; genus Anomaloglossus; species Anomaloglossus baeobatrachus. The sequence goes on along the minus strand of NW_027443841.1, from coordinate 7,181 downwards.
GGAGAAAAAGTGGAGAAAAAGTGGAGAAAAAGTGGAGAAAAAAATGGAGAAAAAGTGGAGAAAAAGTGGAGAAAAAAATGGAGAAAAAGTGGAGAAAAAGTGGAGAAAAAGTGGAGAAAAAGTGGAGAAAAAAATGGAGAAAAAGTAGAGAAAAAAATGGAGAAAAAGTGGAGAAAAAATGGAGAAAAAGTGGAGAAAAAATGGAGAAAAAGTAGAGAAAAAAATGGAGAAAAAGTGGAGAAAAAATGGAGAAAAAGTGGAGAAAAATGGGAGAAAAAAATGGAGAAAAAGTGGAGAAAAAGTGGAGAAAAAAATGGAGAAAAATGGAGAAAAAGTGGAGAAAAAGTGGAGAATATGTGGAAAATAAGTGGAGAAAAAGTGGAGAAAAAAAATGGAGAAAAAGTGGAGAAAAAATGGAGAAAAAGTGGAGAAAAAAATGGAGAAAAAGTGGAGAAGAAAATGGAGAAAAAGTGGAGAAAAAGTGGAGAAAAAAATGGAGAAAAAGTGGAGAAAAAATGGAGAAAAAGCAGAGAAAAAATGGAGAAAAAGTGGAGAAAAAAATGGAGAAAAAGTGGAGAAAAAGTGGAGAAAAAAATGGAAAAAAAGTGGAGAAAAAAATGGGAAAAAAGTGGAGAAAAAGTGGAGAAAAAAATGGAGAAAAAGTGGAGAAAAAGTGGAGAAAAAGTGGAGAAAAAAATGGAGAAAAAGTGGAGAAAAAGTGAAGAAAAAGTGGAGAAAAAAATGTAAAAAAAGTGGAGAAAAAGTGGAGAAAAAAATGGAGAAAAAGTGGAGAAAAAGTGGAGAAAAAAATGGAGAAAAAGTTGAGAAAAAGTGGAGAAAAAAACGGAGAAAAAGTGGAGAAAAAGTGGAGAAAAAAATGGAGAAAAAGTGGAGAAAAAGTGGAGAAAAAGTGGAGAAAAAGTGGAGACAAAGTGGAGAAAAAGTGGAGAAAAAAATGGAGAAAAAGTGGAGAAAAAGTGGAGAAAAAGTGGAGAAAAAGTGGAGACAAAATGGAGAAAAAAATGTAGAAAAAGTGGAGAAAAAGTGGAGGAAAAAATGGAGAAAAAGTGGAGAAAAAAATGGAGAAAAAGTGGAGAAAAAATGGAGAAAAAGTGGAGAAAAAAATGGAGAAAAAGTGGAGAAAAAGTGTAGAAAAAATGTAGAAAAAAATGGAGAAAAAGTGGGGAAAAAGCGGAGGAGAAAAAGTGGAGAAAAAAATGGAGAAAAAAATGGAGAAAAAGTGGAGAAAAAGTGGAAAAAAAGTGGAGAAAAAGTGGAGAATAACTGGAGAATAAGTGGAGAATAAGTGGAGAAAAAGTAGAGAAAAAATGGAGAAAAAGTGGAGAAAAAATGGAGAAAAAGTGGAGAAAAAGTGGAGAAAAAGTGGAGAAAAAGTGGAGAAAAAAATGGAGAAAAAAGTGGAGAAAAAAATGGAGAAAAAAGTGGAGAAAAAGTGGAGAAAAAGTGGAGAAAAAAATGGAGAAAAAGTGGAGAAAAAGTGGAGAAAAAAATGGAGAAAAAGTGGAGAAAAAGTGGAGAAAAAGTGGAGAAAAAGTGGAGAAAAAAATGGAGAAAAAGTAGAGAAAAAAATGGAGAAAAAGTGGAGAAAAAATGGAGAAAAAGTGGAGAAAAAATGGAGAAAAAGTAGAGAAAAAAATGGAGAAAAAGTGGAGAAAAAATGGAAAAAGTGGAGAAAAATGGGAGAAAAAAATGGAGAAAAAGTGGAGAAAAAGTGGAGAAAAAAATGGAGAAAAAATGGAGAAAAAGTGGAGAAAAAGTGGAGAATATGTGGAAAATAAGTGGAGAAAAAGTGGAGAAAAAAATGGAGAAAAAGTGGAGAAAAAATGGAGAAAAAGTGGAGAAAAAAATGGAGAAAAAGTGGAGAAGAAAATGGAGAAAAAGTGGAGAAAAAGTGGAGAAAAAAATGGAGAAAAAGTGGAGAAAAAATGGAGAAAAAGCAGAGAAAAAATGGAGAAAAAGTGGAGAAAAAAATGGAGAAAAAGTGGAGAAAAAGTGGAGAAAAAAATGGAAAAAAAGTGGAGAAAAAAATGGGAAAAAAGTGGAGAAAAAGTGGAGAAAAAAATGGAGAAAAAGTGGAGAAAAAGTGGAGAAAAAGTGGAGAAAAAAATGGAGAAAAAGTGGAGAAAAAGTGAAGAAAAAGTGGAGAAAAAAATGTAAAAAAAGTGGAGAAAAAGTGGAGAAAAAAATGGAGAAAAAGTGGAGAAAAAGTGGAGAAAAAAATGGAGAAAAAGTTGAGAAAAAGTGGAGAAAAAAACGGAGAAAAAGTGGAGAAAAAGTGGAGAAAAAAATGGAGAAAAAGTGGAGAAAAAGTGGAGAAAAAGTGGAGAAAAAGTGGAGACAAAGTGGAGAAAAAGTGGAGAAAAAAATGGAGAAAAAGTGGAGAAAAAGTGGAGAAAAAGTGGAGAAAAAGTGGAGACAAAATGGAGAAAAAAATGTAGAAAAAGTGGAGAAAAAGTGGAGGAAAAAATGGAGAAAAAGTGGAGAAAAAGTGGAGAAAAAGTGGAGAAAAAGTGGAGAAAAAAATGGAGAAAAAGTGGAGAAAAAGTGGAGAAAAAGTGGAGGAAAAAGTGGAGAAAAAGTTGAGAAAAAGTGGAGAAAAAAATGGAGAAAAAAGTGGAGAAAAAAGTGGAGAAAAAAGTGGAGAAAAAGAGGAGAAAAAGTGGAGAAAAAATGGAGAAAAAGTGGAGAAAAAAATAGAGAAAAAGTGGGAGAAGAAAATGGAGAAAAAGTGGAGAAAAAGTGGAGAAAAAAATGGAGAAAAAGTGGAGAAAAAATGGAGAAAAAGCGGAGAAAAAATGGAGAAAAAGCGGAGAAAAAATGGAGAAAAAGTGGAGAAAAAATGTAGAAAAAGTGGAGAAAAAGTGGAGAAAAAGTGGAGAAAAAAATGGAGAAAAAGTGGAGAAAAAGTGGAGAAAAAGTGAAGAGAAAGTGGAGAAAAAAATGGAGAAAAAGTGGAGAAAAAGTGGAGAAAAAGTGGAGAAAAAATTGGAGAAAAATTGGAGAAAAAGTGGAGAAAAAGTGGAGAAAAAAATGGAGAAAAAAATGTAGAAAAAGTGGAGATAAAATGTAGAAAAAGTGGAGAAAAAGTGGAGAAAAAAATGGAGAAAAAGTGGAGAAAAAGTGGAGAAAAAAATGGAAAAAACGTGGAGAAAAAGTGGAGGAAAAAATGGAGAAAAAGTGGAGAAAAAGTGGAGAATATGTGGAAAATAAGTGGAGAAAAAGTGGAGAAAAAAATGGAGAAAAAGTGGAGAAAAAATGGAGAAAAAGTCGAGAAACAAATGGAGAAAAAGTGGAGAAAAAGTGGAGAAAAAAACGGAGAAAAAGTGGAGAAAAAGTGGAGAAAAAAATGGAGAAAAAATGGAGAAAACGTGGAGAAAAAAATGGAGAAAAAGTGGAGAAAAAGTGGAGAAAAAGTGGAGAAAAAGTGGAGACAAAGTGGAGAAAAAGTGGAGAAAAAAATGGAGAAAAAGTGGAGAAAAAATGGAGAAAAAGTCGAGAAAAAAATGGAGAAAAAGTGGAGAAAAAGTGGAGAAAAAAACGGAGAAAAAGTGGAGAAAAAAATGGAGAAAAAGTGGAGAAAACGTGGAGAAAAAAATGGAGAAAAAGTGGAGAAAAAGTGGAGAAAAAGTGGAGACAAAGTGGAGAAAAAGTGGAGAAAAAAATGGAGAAAAAGTGGAGAAAAAGTGGAGAAAAAGTGGAGAAAAAATGGAGAAAAAGTGGAGAAAAAGTGGAGAAAAAGTGGAGAAAAAGTGGAGAAAAAAATGGAGAAAAAGTGGAGAAAAAAATGGAGGAAAAAGTGGAGAAAAAAGTGGAGAAAAAAGTGGAGAAAAAGTGGAGAAAAAGTGGAGAAAAAATGGAGAAAAAGTGGAGAAAAAAATGGAGAAAAAGTGGAGAAGAAAATGGAGAAAAAGTGGAGAAAAAGTGGAGAAAAAAATGGAGAAAAAGTGGAGAAAAAATGGAGAAAAAGCGGAGAAAAAATGGAGAAAAAGTGGAGAAAAAAATGGAGAAAAAGTGGAGAAAAAGTGGAGAAAAAAATGGAAAAAAAGTGGAGAAAAAGTGGAGAAAAAAATGGGGAAAAAGTGGAGAAAAAGTGGAGAAAAAAATGTAAAAAAAGTGGAGAAAAAGTGGAGAAAAAAATGGAGAAAAAGTGGAGAAAAAATGGAGAAAACGTGGAGAAAAAGTGGAGAAAAAAATGGAGAAAAAGTTGAGAAAAAGTGGAGAAAAAAACGGAGAAAAAGTGGAGAAAAAGTGGAGAAAAAAATGGAGAAAAAGTGGAGAAAAAGTGGAGAAAAAGTGGAGAAAAAGTGGGGACAAAGTGGAGAAAAAGTGGAGAAAAAAATGGAGAAAAAGTGGAGAAAAAGTGGAGAAAAAGTGGAGAAAAAGTGGAGAAAAAATGGAGAAAAAATGTAGAAAAAGTGGAGAAAAAGTGGAGAAAAAAATGGAGAAAAAGTGGAGAAAAAGTGGAGAAAAAGTGGAGAAAAAAATGGAGAAAAAGTGGAGAAAAAGTGGAGGAAAAAGTGGAGAAAACGTTGAGAAAAAGTGGAGAAAAAAATGGAGAAAAAAGTGGAGAAAAAAGTGGAGAAAAAAGTGGAGAAAAAGAGGAGAAAAAGTGGAGAAAAAAATGGAGAAAAAGTGGAGAAAAAAATGGAGAAAAAGTGGAGAAGAAAATGGAGAAAAAGTGGAGAAAAAAATGGAGAAAAAGTGGAGAAAAAATGGAGAAAAAGCGGAGAAAAAGTGGAGAAAAAGTGGAGAAAAAAATGGAAAAAAAGTAGAGAAAAAGTGGAGAAAAAAATGGGGAAAAAGTGGAGAAAAAGTGGAGAAAAAAATGGAGAAAAACTGGAGAAAAAGTGGAGAAAAAGTGGAGAAAAAGTGGAGAAAAAAATGGAGAAAAAGTGGAAAAAAAGTGGAGAAAAAGTGAAGAAAAAGTGGAGAAAAAAATGTAAAAAAAGTGGAGAAAAAGTGGAGAAAAAGTGGAGAAAAAGTGGAGAAAAAGTGGAGAAAAAAATGGAGAAAAAGTGGAGAAAAAGTGGAGAAAAAAATGGAGAAAAAGTGGAGAAAAAGTGGAGAAAAAGTGGAGAAAAAGTGGGGACAAAGTGGAGAAAAAGTGGAGAAAAAAATGGAGAAAAAGTGGAGAAAAAGTGGAGAAAAAGTGGAGAAAAAAATGTAGAAAAAGTGGAGAAAAAGTGGAGAAAAAAATGGAGAAAAAGTGGAGAAAAAGTGGAGAAAAAGTGGAGAAAAAAATGGAGAAAAAGTGGAGAAAAAGTGGAGGAAAAAGTGGAGAAAACGTTGAGAAAAAGTGGAGAAAAAAATGGAGAAAAAAGTGGAGAAAAAAGTGGAGAAAAAAGTGGAGAAAAAGAGGAGAAAAAGTGGAGAAAAAAATGGAGAAAAAGTGGAGAAAAAAATGGAGAAAAAGTGGAGAAGAAAATGGAGAAAAAGTGGAGAAAAAAATGGAGAAAAAGTGGAGAAAAAATGGAGAAAAAGCGGAGAAAAAATGGAGAAAAAGTGGAGAAAAAAATGGAGAAAAAGTGGAGAAAAAGTGGAGAAAAAAATGGAAAAAAAGTAGAGAAAAAGTGGAGAAAAAAATGGGGAAAAAGTGGAGAAAAAGTGGAGAAAAAAATGGAGAAAAACTGGAGAAAAAGTGGAGAAAAAGTGGAGAAAAAGTGGAGAAAAAAATGGAGAAAAAGTGGAGAAAAAGTGGAGAAAAAGTGAAGAAAAAGTGGAGAAAAAAATGTAAAAAAAGTGGAGAAAAAGTGGAGAAAAAGTGGAGAAAAAGTGGAGAAAAAAATGGAGAAAAAGTGGATAAAAAGTGGAGAAAAAAATGGAGAAAAAGTGGAGAAAAAGTGGAGGAAAAAGTGGAGAAAAAGTGGAGAAAAAGTGGAGAAAAAAATGGAGAAAAAGTGGAGAAAAAGTGGAGAAAAAATGGAGAAAAAGTGGAGAAAAAGTGGAGAAAAAAATGGAGAAAAAGTGGAGAAGAAAATGGAGAAAAAGTGGAGAAAAAGTGGAGAAAAAAATGGAGAAAAAGTTGAGAAAAAGTGGAGAAAAAGCGGAGAAAAAATGGAGAAAAAGTGGAGAAAAAGTGGAGAAAAAAATGGAGAAAGAGTGGAGAACAAGTGGAGAAAAAATGGAGAATAAGTGGAGAATAAGTGGAGAAAACAATGGAGAAAAAGTGGAGAAAAAGTGGAGAAAAAGTGGAGAAAAAAATGGAGAAAAAGTGGAGAAAAAGTGGAGGAAAAAGTGGAGAAAACGTTGAGAAAAAGTGGAGAAAAAAATGGAGAAAAAAGTGGAGAAAAAAGTGGAGAAAAAAGTGGAGAAAAAGAGGAGAAAAAGTGGAGAAAAAAATGGAGAAAAAGTGGAGAAAAAAATGGAGAAAAAGTGGAGAAGAAAATGGAGAAAAAGTGGAGAAAAAAATGGAGAAAAAGTGGAGAAAAAATAGAGAAAAAGCGGAGAAAAAATGGAGAAAAAGTGGAGAAAAAAATGGAGAAAAAGTGGAGAAAAAGTGGAGAAAAAAATGGAAAAAAAGTAGAGAAAAAGTGGAGAAAAAAATGGGGAAAAAGTGGAGAAAAAGTGGAGAAAAAAATGGAGAAAAACTGGAGAAAAAGTGGAGAAAAAGTGGAGAAAAAGTGGAGAAAAAAATGGAGAAAAAGTGGAGAAAAAGTGGAGAAAAAGTGAAGAAAAAGTGGAGAAAAAAATGTAAAAAAAGTGGAGAAAAAGTGGAGAAAAAGTGGAGAAAAAGTGGAGAAAAAGTGGAGAAAAAAATGGAGAAAAAGTGGATAAAAAGTGGAGAAAAAAATGGAGAAAAAGTGGAGAAAAAGTGGAGGAAAAAGTGGAGAAAAAGTGGAGAAAAAGTGGAGAAAAAAATGGAGAAAAAGTGGAGAAAAAGTGGAGAAAAAATGGAGAAAAAGTGGAGAAAAAGTGGAGAAAAAAAATGGAGAAAAAGTGGAGAAGAAAATGGAGAAAAAGTGGAGAAAAAGTGGAGAAAAAAATGGAGAAAAAGTTGAGAAAAAGTGGAGAAAAAGCGGAGAAAAAATGGAGAAAAAGTGGAGAAAAAGTGGAGAAAAAAATGGAGAAAGAGTGGAGAACAAGTGGAGAAAAAATGGAGAATAAGTGGAGAATAAGTGGAGAAAACAATGGAGAAAAAGTGGAGAGAAAGTGGAGAAAAA
>NW_027443840.1:0-34184 GCF_048569485.1 Anomaloglossus baeobatrachus | reverse complement strand
CTAAAAGTTTTGTTTGGTTATCTTGCAATCCCGAGATAATCGTCTCCATGCTCCAAATCCATTTTAAAGCCATTTTTAAGGCATTTCGCGCATACATGAAATGAACACATTTTTCTCCAAAACTATAACAGATGCAAGCTTGTCCTGTTTGGTGGAGATGATATTTAATAAAATAAGTAGAAATCCACTAAAAGTTTTGTTTGGTTATCTTGCAATCCCGAGATAATCGTCTCCATGCTCCAAATCCATTTTAAAGCCATTTTTAAGGCATTTCGCGCATACATGAAATGAACACATTTTTCTCCAAAACTATAACAGATGCAAGCTTGTCCTGTTTGGTGGAGATGATATTTAATAAAATAAGTAGAAATCCACTAAAAGTTTTGTTTGGTTATCTTGCAATCCCGAGATAATCGTCTCCATGCTCCAAATCCATTTTAAAGCCATTTTTAAGGCATTTCGCGCATACATGAAATGAACACATTTTTCTCCAAAACTATAACAGATGCAAGCTTGTCCTGTTTGGTGGAGATGATATTTAATAAAATAAGTAGAAATCCACTAAAAGTTTTGTTTGGTTATCTTGCAATCCCGAGATAATCGTCTCCATGCTCCAAATCCATTTTAAAGCCATTTTTAAGGCATTTCGCGCATACATGAAATGAACACATTTTTCTCCAAAACTATAACAGATGCAAGCTTGTCCTGTTTGGTGGAGATGATATTTAATAAAATAAGTAGAAATCCACTAAAAGTTTTGTTTGGTTATCTTGCAATCCCGAGATAATCGTCTCCATGCTCCAAATCCATTTTAAAGCCATTTTTAAGGCATTTCGCGCATACATGAAATGAACACATTTTTCTCCAAAACTATAACAGATGCAAGCTTGTCCTGTTTGGTGGAGATGATATTTAATAAAATAAGTAGAAATCCACTAAAAGTTTTGTTTGGTTATCTTGCAATCCCGAGATAATCGTCTCCATGCTCCAAATCCATTTTAAAGCCATTTTTAAGGCATTTCGCGCATACATGAAATGAACACATTTTTCTCCAAAACTATAACAGATGCAAGCTTGTCCTGTTTGGTGGAGATGATATTTAATAAAATAAGTAGAAATCCACTAAAAGTTTTGTTTGGTTATCTTGCAATCCCGAGATAATCGTCTCCATGCTCCAAATCCATTTTAAAGCCATTTTTAAGGCATTTCGCGCATACATGAAATGAACACATTTTTCTCCAAAACTATAACAGATGCAAGCTTGTCCTGTTTGGTGGAGATGATATTTAATAAAATAAGTAGAAATCCACTAAAAGTTTTGTTTGGTTATCTTGCAATCCCGAGATAATCGTCTCCATGCTCCAAATCCATTTTAAAGCCATTTTTAAGGCATTTCGCGCATACATGAAATGAACACATTTTTCTCCAAAACTATAACAGATGCAAGCTTGTCCTGTTTGGTGGAGATGATATTTAATAAAATAAGTAGAAATCCACTAAAAGTTTTGTTTGGTTATCTTGCAATCCCGAGATAATCGTCTCCATGCTCCAAATCCATTTTAAAGCCATTTTTAAGGCATTTCGCGCATACATGAAATGAACACATTTTTCTCCAAAACTATAACAGATGCAAGCTTGTCCTGTTTGGTGGAGATGATATTTAATAAAATAAGTAGAAATCCACTAAAAGTTTTGTTTGGTTATCTTGCAATCCCGAGATAATCGTCTCCATGCTCCAAATCCATTTTAAAGCCATTTTTAAGGCATTTCGCGCATACATGAAATGAACACATTTTTCTCCAAAACTATAACAGATGCAAGCTTGTCCTGTTTGGTGGAGATGATATTTAATAAAATAAGTAGAAATCCACTAAAAGTTTTGTTTGGTTATCTTGCAATCCCGAGATAATCGTCTCCATGCTCCAAATCCATTTTAAAGCCATTTTTAAGGCATTTCGCGCATACATGAAATGAACACATTTTTCTCCAAAACTATAACAGATGCAAGCTTGTCCTGTTTGGTGGAGATGATATTTAATAAAATAAGTAGAAATCCACTAAAAGTTTTGTTTGGTTATCTTGCAATCCCGAGATAATCGTCTCCATGCTCCAAATCCATTTTAAAGCCATTTTTAAGGCATTTCGCGCATACATGAAATGAACACATTTTTCTCCAAAACTATAACAGATGCAAGCTTGTCCTGTTTGGTGGAGATGATATTTAATAAAATAAGTAGAAATCCACTAAAAGTTTTGTTTGGTTATCTTGCAATCCCGAGATAATCGTCTCCATGCTCCAAATCCATTTTAAAGCCATTTTTAAGGCATTTCGCGCATACATGAAATGAACACATTTTTCTCCAAAACTATAACAGATGCAAGCTTGTCCTGTTTGGTGGAGATGATATTTAATAAAATAAGTAGAAATCCACTAAAAGTTTTGTTTGGTTATCTTGCAATCCCGAGATAATCGTCTCCATGCTCCAAATCCATTTTAAAGCCATTTTTAAGGCATTTCGCGCATACATGAAATGAACACATTTTTCTCCAAAACTATAACAGATGCAAGCTTGTCCTGTTTGGTGGAGATGATATTTAATAAAATAAGTAGAAATCCACTAAAAGTTTTGTTTGGTTATCTTGCAATCCCGAGATAATCGTCTCCATGCTCCAAATCCATTTTAAAGCCATTTTTAAGGCATTTCGCGCATACATGAAATGAACACATTTTTCTCCAAAACTATAACAGATGCAAGCTTGTCCTGTTTGGTGGAGATGATATTTAATAAAATAAGTAGAAATCCACTAAAAGTTTTGTTTGGTTATCTTGCAATCCCGAGATAATCGTCTCCATGCTCCAAATCCATTTTAAAGCCATTTTTAAGGCATTTCGCGCATACATGAAATGAACACATTTTTCTCCAAAACTATAACAGATGCAAGCTTGTCCTGTTTGGTGGAGATGATATTTAATAAAATAAGTAGAAATCCACTAAAAGTTTTGTTTGGTTATCTTGCAATCCCGAGATAATCGTCTCCATGCTCCAAATCCATTTTAAAGCCATTTTTAAGGCATTTCGCGCATACATGAAATGAACACATTTTTCTCCAAAACTATAACAGATGCAAGCTTGTCCTGTTTGGTGGAGATGATATTTAATAAAATAAGTAGAAATCCACTAAAAGTTTTGTTTGGTTATCTTGCAATCCCGAGATAATCGTCTCCATGCTCCAAATCCATTTTAAAGCCATTTTTAAGGCATTTCGCGCATACATGAAATGAACACATTTTTCTCCAAAACTATAACAGATGCAAGCTTGTCCTGTTTGGTGGAGATGATATTTAATAAAATAAGTAGAAATCCACTAAAAGTTTTGTTTGGTTATCTTGCAATCCCGAGATAATCGTCTCCATGCTCCAAATCCATTTTAAAAGCCATTTTTAAGGCATTTCGCGCATACATGAAATGAACACATTTTTCTCCAAAACTATAACAGATGCAAGCTTGTCCTGTTTGGTGGAGATGATATTTAATAAAATAAGTAGAAATCCACTAAAAGTTTTGTTTGGTTATCTTGCAATCCCGAGATAATCGTCTCCATGCTCCAAATCCATTTTAAAGCCATTTTTAAGGCATTTCGCGCATACATGAAATGAACACATTTTTCTCCAAAACTATAACAGATGCAAGCTTGTCCTGTTTGGTGGAGATGATATTTAATAAAATAAGTAGAAATCCACTAAAAGTTTTGTTTGGTTATCTTGCAATCCCGAGATAATCGTCTCCATGCTCCAAATCCATTTTAAAGCCATTTTTAAGGCATTTCGCGCATACATGAAATGAACACATTTTTCTCCAAAACTATAACAGATGCAAGCTTGTCCTGTTTGGTGGAGATGATATTTAATAAAATAAGTAGAAATCCACTAAAAGTTTTGTTTGGTTATCTTGCAATCCCGAGATAATCGTCTCCATGCTCCAAATCCATTTTAAAGCCATTTTTAAGGCATTTCGCGCATACATGAAATGAACACATTTTTCTCCAAAACTATAACAGATGCAAGCTTGTCCTGTTTGGTGGAGATGATATTTAATAAAATAAGTAGAAATCCACTAAAAGTTTTGTTTGGTTATCTTGCAATCCCGAGATAATCGTCTCCATGCTCCAAATCCATTTTAAAGCCATTTTTAAGGCATTTCGCGCATACATGAAATGAACACATTTTTCTCCAAAACTATAACAGATGCAAGCTTGTCCTGTTTGGTGGAGATGATATTTAATAAAATAAGTAGAAATCCACTAAAAGTTTTGTTTGGTTATCTTGCAATCCCGAGATAATCGTCTCCATGCTCCAAATCCATTTTAAAGCCATTTTTAAGGCATTTCGCGCATACATGAAATGAACACATTTTTCTCCAAAACTATAACAGATGCAAGCTTGTCCTGTTTGGTGGAGATGATATTTAATAAAATAAGTAGAAATCCACTAAAAGTTTTGTTTGGTTATCTTGCAATCCCGAGATAATCGTCTCCATGCTCCAAATCCATTTTAAAGCCATTTTTAAGGCATTTCGCGCATACATGAAATGAACACATTTTTCTCCAAAACTATAACAGATGCAAGCTTGTCCTGTTTGGTGGAGATGATATTTAATAAAATAAGTAGAAATCCACTAAAAGTTTTGTTTGGTTATCTTGCAATCCCGAGATAATCGTCTCCATGCTCCAAATCCATTTTAAAGCCATTTTTAAGGCATTTCGCGCATACATGAAATGAACACATTTTTCTCCAAAACTATAACAGATGCAAGCTTGTCCTGTTTGGTGGAGATGATATTTAATAAAATAAGTAGAAATCCACTAAAAGTTTTGTTTGGTTATCTTGCAATCCCGAGATAATCGTCTCCATGCTCCAAATCCATTTTAAAGCCATTTTTAAGGCATTTCGCGCATACATGAAATGAACACATTTTTCTCCAAAACTATAACAGATGCAAGCTTGTCCTGTTTGGTGGAGATGATATTTAATAAAATAAGTAGAAATCCACTAAAAGTTTTGTTTGGTTATCTTGCAATCCCGAGATAATCGTCTCCATGCTCCAAATCCATTTTAAAGCCATTTTTAAGGCATTTCGCGCATACATGAAATGAACACATTTTTCTCCAAAACTATAACAGATGCAAGCTTGTCCTGTTTGGTGGAGATGATATTTAATAAAATAAGTAGAAATCCACTAAAAGTTTTGTTTGGTTATCTTGCAATCCCGAGATAATCGTCTCCATGCTCCAAATCCATTTTAAAGCCATTTTTAAGGCATTTCGCGCATACATGAAATGAACACATTTTTCTCCAAAACTATAACAGATGCAAGCTTGTCCTGTTTGGTGGAGATGATATTTAATAAAATAAGTAGAAATCCACTAAAAGTTTTGTTTGGTTATCTTGCAATCCCGAGATAATCGTCTCCATGCTCCAAATCCATTTTAAAGCCATTTTTAAGGCATTTCGCGCATACATGAAATGAACACATTTTTCTCCAAAACTATAACAGATGCAAGCTTGTCCTGTTTGGTGGAGATGATATTTAATAAAATAAGTAGAAATCCACTAAAAGTTTTGTTTGGTTATCTTGCAATCCCGAGATAATCGTCTCCATGCTCCAAATCCATTTTAAAGCCATTTTTAAGGCATTTCGCGCATACATGAAATGAACACATTTTTCTCCAAAACTATAACAGATGCAAGCTTGTCCTGTTTGGTGGAGATGATATTTAATAAAATAAGTAGAAATCCACTAAAAGTTTTGTTTGGTTATCTTGCAATCCCGAGATAATCGTCTCCATGCTCCAAATCCATTTTAAAGCCATTTTTAAGGCATTTCGCGCATACATGAAATGAACACATTTTTCTCCAAAACTATAACAGATGCAAGCTTGTCCTGTTTGGTGGAGATGATATTTAATAAAATAAGTAGAAATCCACTAAAAGTTTTGTTTGGTTATCTTGCAATCCCGAGATAATCGTCTCCATGCTCCAAATCCATTTTAAAGCCATTTTTAAGGCATTTCGCGCATACATGAAATGAACACATTTTTCTCCAAAACTATAACAGATGCAAGCTTGTCCTGTTTGGTGGAGATGATATTTAATAAAATAAGTAGAAATCCACTAAAAGTTTTGTTTGGTTATCTTGCAATCCCGAGATAATCGTCTCCATGCTCCAAATCCATTTTAAAGCCATTTTTAAGGCATTTCGCGCATACATGAAATGAACACATTTTTCTCCAAAACTATAACAGATGCAAGCTTGTCCTGTTTGGTGGAGATGATATTTAATAAAATAAGTAGAAATCCACTAAAAGTTTTGTTTGGTTATCTTGCAATCCCGAGATAATCGTCTCCATGCTCCAAATCCATTTTAAAGCCATTTTTAAGGCATTTCGCGCATACATGAAATGAACACATTTTTCTCCAAAACTATAACAGATGCAAGCTTGTCCTGTTTGGTGGAGATGATATTTAATAAAATAAGTAGAAATCCACTAAAAGTTTTGTTTGGTTATCTTGCAATCCCGAGATAATCGTCTCCATGCTCCAAATCCATTTTAAAGCCATTTTTAAGGCATTTCGCGCATACATGAAATGAACACATTTTTCTCCAAAACTATAACAGATGCAAGCTTGTCCTGTTTGGTGGAGATGATATTTAATAAAATAAGTAGAAATCCACTAAAAGTTTTGTTTGGTTATCTTGCAATCCCGAGATAATCGTCTCCATGCTCCAAATCCATTTTAAAGCCATTTTTAAGGCATTTCGCGCATACATGAAATGAACACATTTTTCTCCAAAACTATAACAGATGCAAGCTTGTCCTGTTTGGTGGAGATGATATTTAATAAAATAAGTAGAAATCCACTAAAAGTTTTGTTTGGTTATCTTGCAATCCCGAGATAATCGTCTCCATGCTCCAAATCCATTTTAAAGCCATTTTTAAGGCATTTCGCGCATACATGAAATGAACACATTTTTCTCCAAAACTATAACAGATGCAAGCTTGTCCTGTTTGGTGGAGATGATATTTAATAAAATAAGTAGAAATTCACTAAAAGTTTTGTTTGGTTATCTTGCAATCCCGAGATAATCGTCTCCATGCTCCAAATCCATTTTAAAGCCATTTTTAAGGCATTTCGCGCATACATGAAATGAACACATTTTTCTCCAAAACTATAACAGATGCAAGCTTGTCCTGTTTGGTGGAGATGATATTTAATAAAATAAGTAGAAATCCACTAAAAGTTTTGTTTGGTTATCTTGCAATCCCGAGATAATCGTCTCCATGCTCCAAATCCATTTTAAAGCCATTTTTAAGGCATTTCGCGCATACATGAAATGAACACATTTTTCTCCAAAACTATAACAGATGCAAGCTTGTCCTGTTTGGTGGAGATGATATTTAATAAAATAAGTAGAAATCCACTAAAAGTTTTGTTTGGTTATCTTGCAATCCCGAGATAATCGTCTCCATGCTCCAAATCCATTTTAAAGCCATTTTTAAGGCATTTCGCGCATACATGAAATGAACACATTTTTCTCCAAAACTATAACAGATGCAAGCTTGTCCTGTTTGGTGGAGATGATATTTAATAAAATAAGTAGAAATCCACTAAAAGTTTTGTTTGGTTATCTTGCAATCCCGAGATAATCGTCTCCATGCTCCAAATCCATTTTAAAGCCATTTTTAAGGCATTTCGCGCATACATGAAATGAACACATTTTTCTCCAAAACTATAACAGATGCAAGCTTGTCCTGTTTGGTGGAGATGATATTTAATAAAATAAGTAGAAATCCACTAAAAGTTTTGTTTGGTTATCTTGCAATCCCGAGATAATCGTCTCCATGCTCCAAATCCATTTTAAAGCCATTTTTAAGGCATTTCGCGCATACATGAAATGAACACATTTTTCTCCAAAACTATAACAGATGCAAGCTTGTCCTGTTTGGTGGAGATGATATTTAATAAAATAAGTAGAAATCCACTAAAAGTTTTGTTTGGTTATCTTGCAATCCCGAGATAATCGTCTCCATGCTCCAAATCCATTTTAAAGCCATTTTTAAGGCATTTCGCGCATACATGAAATGAACACATTTTTCTCCAAACCTATAACAGATGCAAGCTTGTCCTGTTTGGTGGAGATGATATTTAATAAAATAAGTAGAAATCCACTAAAAGTTTTGTTTGGTTATCTTGCAATCCCGAGATAATCGTCTCCATGCTCCAAATCCATTTCAAAGCCATTTTTAAGGCATTTCGCGCATACATGAAATGAACACATTTTTCTCCAAAACTATAACAGATGCAAGCTTGTCCTGTTTGGTGGAGATGATATTTAATAAAATAAGTAGAAATCCACTAAAAGTTTTGTTTGGTTATCTTGCAATCCCGAGATAATCGTCTCCATGCTCCAAATCCATTTTAAAGCCATTTTTAAGGCATTTCGCGCATACATGAAATGAACACATTTTTCTCCAAAACTATAACAGATGCAAGCTTGTCCTGTTTGGTGGAGATGATATTTAATAAAATAAGTAGAAATCCACTAAAAGTTTTGTTTGGTTATCTTGCAATCCCGAGATAATCGTCTCCATGCTCCAAATCCATTTTAAAGCCATTTTTAAGGCATTTCGCGCATACATGAAATGAACACATTTTTCTCCAAAACTATAACTAAAAGTTTTGTTTGGTTATCTTGCACACACATTTTTTGTTCATTTCATGTATGCGCGAAATGCCTTAAAAATGGCTATAAAATGGATTTGGAGCATGGAGACGATTATCTCGGGATTGCAAGATAACCAAACAAAACTTTTAGTGGATTTCTACTTATTTTATTAAATATCATCTCCACCAAACAGGACAAGCTTGCATCTGTTATAGTTTTGGAGAAAAATGTGTTCATTTCATGTATGCGCGAAATGCCTTAAAAATGGCTTTAAAATAAATTTGGAGCATGGAGACGATTATCTCGGGATTGCAAGATAACCAAACAAAACTTTTAGTGGATTTCTACTTATTTTATTAAATATCATCTCCACCAAACAGGACAAGCTTGCATCTGTTATAGTTTTGGAGAAAAATGTGTTCATTTCATGTATGCGCGAAATGCCTTAAAAATGGCTTTAAAATGGATTTGGAGCATGGAGACGATTATCTCGGGATTGCAAGATAACCAAACAAAACTTTTAGTGGATTTCTACTTATTTTATTAAATATCATCTCCACCAAACAGGACAAGCTTGCATCTGTTATAGTTTTGGAGAAAAATGTGTTCATTTCATGTATGCGCGAAATGCCTTAAAAATGGCTTTAAAATGGATTTGGAGCATGGAGACGATTATCTCGGGATTGCAAGATAACCAAACAAAACTTTTAGTGGATTTCTACTTATTTTATTAAATATCATCTCCACCAAACAGGATAAGCTTGCATCTGTTATAGTTTTGGAGAAAAATGTGTTCATTTCATGTATGCGCGAAATGCCTTAAAAATGGCTTTAAAATGGATTTGGAGCATGGAGACGATTATCTCGGGATTGCAAGATAACCAAACAAAACTTTTAGTGGATTTCTACTTATTTTATTAAATATCATCTCCACCAAACAGGACAAGCTTGCATCTGTTATAGTTTTGGAGAAAAATGTGTTCATTTCATGTATGCGCGAAATGCCTTAAAAATGGCTTTAAAATGGATTTGGAGCATGGAGACGATTATCTCGGGATTGCAAGATAACCAAACAAAACTTTTAGTGGATTTCTACTTATTTTATTAAATATCATCTCCACCAAACAGGACAAGCTTGCATCTGTTATAGTTTTGGAGAAAAATGTGTTCATTTCATGTATGCGCGAAATGCCTTAAAAATGGCTTTAAAATGGATTTGGAGCATGGAGACGATTATCTCGGGATTGCAAGATAACCAAACAAAACTTTTAGTGGATTTCTACTTATTTTATTAAATATCATCTCCACCAAACAGGACAAGCTTGCATCTGTTATAGTTTTGGAGAAAAATGTGTTCATTTCATGTATGCGCGAAATGCCTTAAAAATGGCTTTAAAATGGATTTGGAGCATGGAGACGATTATCTCGGGATTGCAAGATAACCAAACAAAACTTTTAGTGGATTTCTACTTATTTTATTAAATATCATCTCCACCAAACAGGACAAGCTTGCATCTGTTATAGTTTTGGAGAAAAATGTGTTCATTTCATGTATGCGCGAAATGCCTTAAAAATGGCTTTAAAATGGATTTGGAGCATGGAGACGATTATCTCGGGATTGCAAGATAACCAAACAAAACTTTTAGTGGATTTCTACTTATTTTATTAAATATCATCTCCACCAAACAGGACAAGCTTGCATCTGTTATAGGTTTGGAGAAAAATGTGTTCATTTCATGTATGCGCGAAATGCCTTAAAAATGGCTTTAAAATGGATTTGGAGCATGGAGACGATTATCTCGGGATTGCAAGATAACCAAACAAAACTTTTAGTGGATTTCTACTTATTTTATTAAATATCATCTCCACCAAACAGGACAAGCTTGCATCTGTTATAGTTTTGGAGAAAAATGTGTTCATTTCATGTATGCGCGAAATGCCTTAAAAATGGCTTTAAAATGGATTTGGAGCATGGAGACGATTATCTCGGGATTGCAAGATAACCAAACAAAACTTTTAGTGGATTTCTACTTATTTTATTAAATATCATCTCCACCAAACAGGATAAGCTTGCATCTGTTATAGTTTTGGAGAAAAATGTGTTCATTTCATGTATGCGCGAAATGCCTTAAAAATGGCTTTAAAATGGATTTGGAGCATGGAGACGATTATCTCGGGATTGCAAGATAACCAAACAAAACTTTTAGTGGATTTCTACTTATTTTATTAAATATCATCTCCACCAAACAGGACAAGCTTGCATCTGTTATAGTTTTGGAGAAAAATGTGTTCATTTCATGTATGCGCGAAATGCCTTAAAAATGGCTTTAAAATGGATTTGGAGCATGGAGACGATTATCTCGGGATTGCAAGATAACCAAACAAAACTTTTAGTGGATTTCTACTTATTTTATTAAATATCATCTCCACCAAACAGGACAAGCTTGCATCTGTTATAGTTTTGGAGAAAAATGTGTTCATTTCATGTATGCGCGAAATGCCTTAAAAATGGCTTTAAAATGGATTTGGAGCATGGAGACGATTATCTCGGGATTGCAAGATAACCAAACAAAACTTTTAGTGGATTTCTACTTATTTTATTAAATATCATCTCCACCAAACAGGACAAGCTTGCATCTGTTATAGTTTTGGAGAAAAATGTGTTCATTTCATGTATGCGCGAAATGCCTTAAAAATGGCTTTAAAATGGATTTGGAGCATGGAGACGATTATCTCGGGATTGCAAGATAACCAAACAAAACTTTTAGTGGATTTCTACTTATTTTATTAAATATCATCTCCACCAAACAGGACAAGCTTGCATCTGTTATAGTTTTGGAGAAAAATGTGTTCATTTCATGTATGCGCGAAATGCCTTAAAAATGGCTTTAAAATGGATTTGGAGCATGGAGACGATTATCTCGGGATTGCAAGATAACCAAACAAAACTTTTAGTGGATTTCTACTTATTTTATTAAATATCATCTCCACCAAACAGGACAAGCTTGCATCTGTTATAGGTTTGGAGAAAAATGTGTTCATTTCATGTATGCGCGAAATGCCTTAAAAATGGCTTTAAAATGGATTTGGAGCATGGAGACGATTATCTCGGGATTGCAAGATAACCAAACAAAACTTTTAGTGGATTTCTACTTATTTTATTAAATATCATCTCCACCAAACAGGACAAGCTTGCATCTGTTATAGTTTTGGAGAAAAATGTGTTCATTTCATGTATGCGCGAAATGCCTTAAAAATGGCTTTAAAATGGATTTGGAGCATGGAGACGATTATCTCGGGATTGCAAGATAACCAAACAAAACTTTTAGTGGATTTCTACTTATTTTATTAAATATCATCTCCACCAAACAGGACAAGCTTGCATCTGTTATAGTTTTGGAGAAAAATGTGTTCATTTCATGTATGCGCGAAATGCCTTAAAAATGGCTTTAAAATGGATTTGGAGCATGGAGACGATTATCTCGGGATTGCAAGATAACCAAACAAAACTTTTAGTGGATTTCTACTTATTTTATTAAATATCATCTCCACCAAACAGGACAAGCTTGCATCTGTTATAGTTTTGGAGAAAAATGTGTTCATTTCATGTATGCGCGAAATGCCTTAAAAATGGCTTTAAAATGGATTTGGAGCATGGAGACGATTATCTCGGGATTGCAAGATAACCAAACAAAACTTTTAGTGGATTTCTACTTATTTTATTAAATATCATCTCCACCAAACAGGACAAGCTTGCATCTGTTATAGTTTTGGAGAAAAATGTGTTCATTTCATGTATGCGCGAAATGCCTTAAAAATGGCTTTAAAATGGATTTGGAGCATGGAGACGATTATCTCGGGATTGCAAGATAACCAAACAAAACTTTTAGTGGATTTCTACTTATTTTATTAAATATCATCTCCACCAAACAGGACAAGCTTGCATCTGTTATAGTTTTGGAGAAAAATGTGTTCATTTCATGTATGCGCGAAATGCCTTAAAAATGGCTTTAAAATGGATTTGGAGCATGGAGACGATTATCTCGGGATTGCAAGATAACCAAACAAAACTTTTAGTAAATTTCTACTTATTTTATTAAATATCATCTCCACCAAACAGGACAAGCTTGCATCTGTTATAGTTTTGGAGAAAAATGTGTTCATTTCATGTATGCGCGAAATGCCTTAAAAATGGCTTTAAAATGGATTTGGAGCATGGAGACGATTATCTCGGGATTGCAAGATAACCAAACAAAACTTTTAGTGGATTTCTACTTATTTTATTAAATATCATCTCCACCAAACAGGACAAGCTTGCATCTGTTATAGTTTTGGAGAAAAATGTGTTCATTTCATGTATGCGCGAAATGCCTTAAAAATGGCTTTAAAATGGATTTGGAGCATGGAGACGATTATCTCGGGATTGCAAGATAACCAAACAAAACTTTTAGTGGATTTCTACTTATTTTATTAAATATCATCTCCACCAAACAGGACAAGCTTGCATCTGTTATAGTTTTGGAGAAAAATGTGTTCATTTCATGTATGCGCGAAATGCCTTAAAAATGGCTTTAAAATGGATTTGGAGCATGGAGACGATTATCTCGGGATTGCAAGATAACCAAACAAAACTTTTAGTGGATTTCTACTTATTTTATTAAATATCATCTCCACCAAACAGGACAAGCTTGCATCTGTTATAGTTTTGGAGAAAAATGTGTTCATTTCATGTATGCGCGAAATGCCTTAAAAATGGCTTTAAAATGGATTTGGAGCATGGAGACGATTATCTCGGGATTGCAAGATAACCAAACAAAACTTTTAGTGGATTTCTACTTATTTTATTAAATATCATCTCCACCAAACAGGACAAGCTTGCATCTGTTATAGTTTTGGAGAAAAATGTGTTCATTTCATGTATGCGCGAAATGCCTTAAAATGGCTTTAAAATGGATTTGGAGCATGGAGACGATTATCTCGGGATTGCAAGATAACCAAACAAAACTTTTAGTGGATTTCTACTTATTTTATTAAATATCATCTCCACCAAACAGGACAAGCTTGCATCTGTTATAGTTTTGGAGAAAAATGTGTTCATTTCATGTATGCGCGAAATGCCTTAAAAATGGCTTTAAAATGGATTTGGAGCATGGAGACGATTATCTCGGGATTGCAAGATAACCAAACAAAACTTTTAGTGGATTTCTACTTATTTTATTAAATATCATCTCCACCAAACAGGACAAGCTTGCATCTGTTATAGTTTTGGAGAAAAATGTGTTCATTTCATGTATGCGCGAAGTGCCTTAAAAATGGCTTTAAAATGGATTTGGAGCATGGAGACGATTATCTCGGGATTGCAAGATAACCAAACAAAACTTTTAGTGGATTTCTACTTATTTTATTAAATATCATCTCCACCAAACAGGACAAGCTTGCATCTGTTATAGTTTTGGAGAAAAATGTGTTCATTTCATGTATGCGCGAAATGCCTTAAAAATGGCTTTAAAATGGATTTGGAGCATGGAGACGATTATCTCGGGATTGCAAGATAACCAAACAAAACTTTTAGTGGATTTCTACTTATTTTATTAAATATCATCTCCACCAAACAGGACAAGCTTGCATCTGTTATAGTTTTGGAGAAAAATGTGTTCATTTCATGTATGCGCGAAATGCCTTAAAAATGGCTTTAAAATGGATTTGGAGCATGGAGACGATTATCTCGGGATTGCAAGATAACCAAACAAAACTTTTAGTGGATTTCTACTTATTTTATTAAATATCATCTCCACCAAACAGGACAAGCTTGCATCTGTTATAGTTTTGGAGAAAAATGTGTGTCAGGTTTCCAGGTTTTCCAGTTCTCTTTTGAATGAGCTTGCCCTCAGTTAACATGGAGTTTAAGGTTCTGTTGCCCTACTTCCTGTCCAGCTGCTTAAAAGGCCGCCTCTCAGCCCAGTCCAGTGCCTGAGTATACTGCTTGCTGTGTGCTCCTGCTTTGCTGTTTCTACTTCCTGATTGCCTTGGATTCTCCTGAAACTCTACCGACCGACTCTGGACCATACCCGGTTTTCTTCAAGCTGTGCCCGGACTCCGTCTGCCGTCTTTGATCAGCACTCTGCCCGGTTCGTAACCACTCTGGACAATCATCCCGTACGGACACTCCTGGACTATACCACTTGCCCCTTGTGTACCGGCTGCCGCACATTTAGGCCTTCCGGGGTTGATTGCCGGACAGTCCCTGTACAGGGGTTCGCTCTGGTGGTCTCCCTGGGGGAGTCCGGTGCGTGGCCCCGGGAATCCCCTTCGCTCCGTTTTGTGTGTTGTTTTACTGTGTTTATTCCCGTTGTGTATCTACCGTGGTGACATATTATATAACATCTTGTACCAAGAACTCGTCTCTGTTGTCATTGCCCTAACGCAATCGAAATCCTCAGAACATACAGTAGTATTACATTATACTCAGGCCATAAGAGGATTTCGCTGGGGCAATGACTGAGACACGAGTAGATCAGCTCTTTTCCATGATCAACTCCTTGCAGCAGGAGATGGAGGCGGTGCAAACTAAACTCAGAGATGTGGAGGCACAGCTGGGCCATGATCACCAGGTACTGGGTCCGGCTATTCAGGATTTGCAAGTCAGAGTGGAGGCTCAGGAAGCCGTCCCCACTACGTCCGTATCAGCTGCCGGTATGCCTAGGTTACCCCCATTCCGTTTCAATGGTGATCGTAGTCAGTTTCGTGGATTTGTGAACCAATGTATACTGTTTTTTGATGTACATGCTGATTATTACCGTTCTGATCGGTCAAAGGTGTTATGTATCATCATGTTATTAACCTCACGAGCACTGGCTTGGGCTAATCCTATGATAGAGAATCGGGACATCCGTTTAAATCACCTGGATGACTTTCTGAACGCAATGGCGCAAATGTTTGATGATCCGAATCGCCGTGCTACCGCTGAATCGGCTCTCCTTTCCTTACGTCAGGGAAAGCGTTCTGTCGTTGAATACGCCACTGAGTTCAAGAGGTTAGTGGTAGACACCGACTGGGGAAACAATGCATTATTGTCTGTATTCAGAAAAGGTTTGTCCGGTACCATCAAGGACGAGTTAGCTCGTTCCGAATCTCCAGGGGATTTTGACCTGTTTCTCCAGCACTGTGTGCGTATTGATACCCGCTTGACGGAGCGTAGACAGGAAAAATGGGCAGCTGTAAACCGTGTAAACAACTTTGCGTTTCCTTCTAGAGAACCCGCTCTCAGGACACCACGGGAGGCCGAGGACGTTCCTATGCAAGTGGACTCTCTGCAAAAGCGAGAGACCAACGAACGTCGCGAACACCGGCTCCGTGAGCGTTTGTGTTTCTATTGCGGTCAATCGGATCATTTCTTGATCGACTGCCCGAAACGTCCGAATCGCCCAAATAAGGTATTGGCAGCCATGGCAGAGTGTGACAACACGGACGCAGAGTCCGATATCTCTGAGGCAAGTGGGCACTTGGATGCGGTATTTCCCTTGACTGTAATGTCAACCTCACCGAAGGACTCAGAAGGGAAATATACCCATTGCTCGCTCCCCATTCAGATCCGGTGGGAGGGGCATCTAATACCTACCTCTGCAATGATAGATTCTGGGGCAGGGGGAAATTTCATGGACTCCTCTTTTGCCAGGAAACACGGTATCCGGACTCAGCAAAGATCCTCACCGGTTACCATGGAGACGGTAGACGGATCTCCGTTAAGCTCTGGACCAGTGGATCGGGAAACAGTACCGCTAGAATGCGTGATGAAGCCAGGTCAGCAGGAGACCCTTGTTTTCATGATAATTTCTTCTCCTCATTTTCCGATTATTTTAGGTATTCCGTGGCTACGGTCTACGAATCCGGTCATCGATTGGGAAACTAAGGAAATAACCTTCCCACCGCAGAGTGGTCCGACCATTAGTCCAACTGTTCCGGTTCCAGTAACACCGAATGCGGAGGGCACTGTACAGGTACCTGTTCTACCCCCGGTTTATGATGACTTTGCTGACATATGCGACAAAAGAAAAGCCGATCGGCTTCCCCCGCATAGACCGTATGATTGCCCCATAGACTTACTTCCAGGGGCGGAGATTCCGTTTGGCCATGTCTACCCGTTGGCGGCACCTGAGCTAGAAGCACTAAAAGAATACATTGATGAGAGCCTAGCCAAGGGATTTATTCGCCCGTCTACCTCACCAGCAGGGGCACCCATCTTTTTCGTGAAAAAGAAAGAGGGGACTCTGAGACCCTGTATTGACTACCGGGAACTGAATAAAATAACCATCCGGAACCGGTATCCGTTACCGTTGATTCCTGAGCTATTGGAGAGGGTCCAACAGGCAAAAATATTCACCAAATTGGATCTCCGTGGGGCATATAATCTACTTCGCATACGTCCCGGAGACGAGTGGAAGACCGCGTTCCGATGTCGGTATGGACATTTTGAGTACCTAGTGATGCCTTTTGGACTTTGTAACGCTCCCGCGGCTTTCCAACATCTAGTTAACGATATTTTTAGGGATATCATGGACCAATTCATGGTGATTTATCTGGACGATATCCTAATCTTTTCTGATTCCTTACAGGAACACCAGGAGCACGTCAAGACCGTACTTACCCGGCTGAGGGAAAATCACCTGTACATTAAACTGGAGAAATGCGAATTCCATTGCTCACAGATACAATTCTTAGGGTATGTCATCTCTCCTCAGGGACTGAACATGGAGTCTGGCAAGATACAAGCAATTCTGGACTGGCCGGAACCGGGTAACGTCAAAGAGGTACAACGCTTTGTCGGTTTTGCCAACTTTTACCGACGTTTTATCCGTAATTTTTCAGAAATCGTTCGTCCCATCACTCTGTTAACCAAGAAAGGACAGAAGTTTGTGTGGTCCGCCCAGGCCCAGGAAGCCTTCCATCGTCTCAAGGTTTGTTTTACCTCAGCGCCTATATTGGTACATCCGAATCCCGCACTTCCCTTTATCGTGGAAGTCGACGCTTCCGACTACGCATTAGGGGCCATCCTTTCTCAAAGGACTGGGGACAAGAGTCTCTTACATCCGTGTGCTTTCTTTTCCCGCCGGTTGTCCCCTGCAGAAAGGAACTATGACATTGCAGACAAGGAATTGTTAGCGATTATTTCCGCTTTCAAGGAATGGAGACACCACTTACAGGGAGCCGCGCAGCAAGTGATAGTACTCACAGATCATCGTAATCTGGAATTTCTTAAGTCTGCCAGGTGCCTGTCTCCACGGCAAGCCCGTTGGAGCCTATTTCTTAACCAATTCAATTTTGTCGTTACATACCGTCCAGGTTCACGTAATGGGAAAGCTGATGCCTTGTCCCGAATCCACGCCGTGGACTCCGTGCCTGGAACCCCGTCTCAGACCGTGTTATCGGATGCCAATTTCGTTGGAGTAATCCAGGACCAGGAGCGTTACAAGAGGTCGGCAGACACTCACCGGAAACCGGCACCCATGTACAAGGTAGGGGACTCTGTATGGTTATCCACCAAAAACCTGAGATTGGGTGTTCCTTCGCAGAAGCTGGGACAAAAATTCATCGGTCCGTTTAAGATCACCGGGATCGTGAGCCCTGTGGCCTGTCGGCTACGGTTGCCGCACCATCTAAAGGTACACCCGGTCTTTCATGTGTCTCTCCTCAAACCTGTCTCCCCTAATACGTTTCGTGGTCGTGTTGTGCCTCCTCCTCCGCCTGTGATGGTCGACGGCGAGGAGCAGTTCGTGGTTGAGGACATTATTGACTCCCGGCTCCATCGTCGTCGGCTTCAATATCTGGTACGTTGGCAGGGGTACGCCCCCGAGGACGATTCCTGGGAACCGGTGGGTAACATTCGGGCACCCCGGAAGATCGCTCAGTTTCATCGACGGTTCCCAGACAAGCCGGGCCCTGATCCGTCCTGAGGCCGTCTCTGGGGGGGGGAGTAATGTCAGGTTTCCAGGTTTTCCAGTTCTCTTTTGAATGAGCTTGCCCTCAGTTAACATGGAGTTTAAGGTTCTGTTGCCCTACTTCCTGTCCAGCTGCTTAAAAGGCCGCCTCTCAGCCCAGTCCAGTGCCTGAGTATACTGCTTGCTGTGTGCTCCTGCTTTGCTGTTTCTACTTCCTGATTGCCTTGGATTCTCCTGAAACTCTACCGACCGACTCTGGACCATACCCGGTTTTCTTCAAGCTGTGCCCGGACTCCGTCTGCCGTCTTTGATCAGCACTCTGCCCGGTTCGTAACCACTCTGGACAATCATCCCGTACGGACACTCCTGGACTATACCACTTGCCCCTTGTGTACCGGCTGCCGCACATTTAGGCCTTCCGGGGTTGATTGCCGGACAGTCCCTGTACAGGGGTTCGCTCTGGTGGTCTCCCTGGGGGAGTCCGGTGCGTGGCCCCGGGAATCCCCTTCGCTCCGTTTTGTGTGTTGTTTTACTGTGTTTATTCCCGTTGTGTATCTACCGTGGTGACATATTATATAACATCTTGTACCAAGAACTCGTCTCTGTTGTCATTGCCCTAACGCAATCGAAATCCTCAGAACATACAGTAGTATTACAATGTGTTCATTTCATGTATGCGCGAAATGCCTTAAAAATGGCTTTAAAATGGATTTGGAGCATGGAGACGATTATCTCGGGATTGCAAGATAACCAAACAAAACTTTTAGTGGATTTCTACTTATTTTATTAAATATCATCTCCACCAAACAGGACAAGCTTGCATCTGTTATAGTTTTGGAGAAAAATGTGTTCATTTCATGTATGCGCGAAATGCCTTAAAAATGGCTTTAAAATGGATTTGGAGCATGGAGACGATTATCTCGGGATTGCAAGATAACCAAACAAAACTTTTAGTGGATTTCTACTTATTTTATTAAATATCATCTCCACCAAACAGGACAAGCTTGCATCTGTTATAGTTTTGGAGAAAAATGTGTTCATTTCATGTATGCGCGAAATGCCTTAAAAATGGCTTTAAAATGGATTTGGAGCATGGAGACGATTATCTCGGGATTGCAAGATAACCAAACAAAACTTTTAGTGGATTTCTACTTATTTTATTAAATATCATCTCCACCAAACAGGACAAGCTTGCATCTGTTATAGTTTTGGAGAAAAATGTGTTCATTTCATGTATGCGCGAAATGCCTTAAAAATGGCTTTAAAATGGATTTGGAGCATGGAGACGATTATCTCGGGATTGCAAGATAACCAAACAAAACTTTTAGTGGATTTCTACTTATTTTATTAAATATCATCTCCACCAAACAGGACAAGCTTGCATCTGTTATAGTTTTGGAGAAAAATGTGTTCATTTCATGTATGCGCGAAATGCCTTAAAAATGGCTTTAAAATGGATTTGGAGCATGGAGACGATTATCTCGGGATTGCAAGATAACCAAACAAAACTTTTAGTGGATTTCTACTTATTTTATTAAATATCATCTCCACCAAACAGGACAAGCTTGCATCTGTTATAGTTTTGGAGAAAAATGTGTTCATTTCATGTATGCGCGAAATGCCTTAAAAATGGCTTTAAAATGGATTTGGAGCATGGAGACGATTATCTCGGGATTGCAAGATAGCCAAACAAAACTTTTAGTGGATTTCTACTTATTTTATTAAATATCATCTCCACCAAACAGGACAAGCTTGCATCTGTTATAGTTTTGGAGAAAAATGTGTTCATTTCATGTATGCGCGAAATGCCTTAAAAATGGCTTTAAAATGGATTTGGAGCATGGAGACGATTATCTCGGGATTGCAAGATAACCAAACAAAACTTTTAGTGGATTTCTACTTATTTTATTAAATATCATCTCCACCAAACAGGACAAGCTTGCATCTGTTATAGTTTTGGAGAAAAATGTGTTCATTTCATGTATGCGCGAAATGCCTTAAAAATGGCTTTAAAATGGATTTGGAGCATGGAGACGATTATCTCGGGATTGCAAGATAACCAAACAAAACTTTTAGTGGATTTCTACTTATTTTATTAAATATCATCTCCACCAAACAGGACAAGCTTGCATCTGTTATAGTTTTGGAGAAAAATGTGTTCATTTCATGTATGCGCGAAATGCCTTAAAAATGGCTTTAAAATGGATTTGGAGCATGGAGACGATTATCTCGGGATTGCAAGATAACCAAACAAAACTTTTAGTGGATTTCTACTTATTTTATTAAATATCATCTCCACCAAACAGGACAAGCTTGCATCTGTTATAGTTTTGGAGAAAAATGTGTTCATTTCATGTATGCGCGAAATGCCTTAAAAATGGCTTTAAAATGGATTTGGAGCATGGAGACGATTATCTCGGGATTGCAAGATAACCAAACAAAACTTTTAGTGGATTTCTACTTATTTTATTAAATATCATCTCCACCAAACAGGACAAGCTTGCATCTGTTATAGTTTTGGAGAAAAATGTGTTCATTTCATGTATGCGCGAAATGCCTTAAAAATGGCTTTAAAATGGATTTGGAGCATGGAGACGATTATCTCGGGATTGCAAGATAACCAAACAAAACTTTTAGTGGATTTCTACTTATTTTATTAAATATCATCTCCACCAAACAGGACAAGCTTGCATCTGTTATAGTTTTGGAGAAAAATGTGTTCATTTCATGTATGCGCGAAATGCCTTAAAAATGGCTTTAAAATGGATTTGGAGCATGGAGACGATTATCTCGGGATTGCAAGATAACCAAACAAAACTTTTAGTGGATTTCTACTTATTTTATTAAATATCATCTCCACCAAACAGGACAAGCTTGCATCTGTTATAGTTTTGGAGAAAAATGTGTTCATTTCATGTATGCGCGAAATGCCTTAAAAATGGCTTTAAAATGGATTTGGAGCATGGAGACGATTATCTCGGGATTGCAAGATAACCAAACAAAACTTTTAGTGGATTTCTACTTATTTTATTAAATATCATCTCCACCAAACAGGACAAGCTTGCATCTGTTATAGTTTTGGAGAAAAATGTGTTCATTTCATGTATGCGCGAAATGCCTTAAAAATGGCTTTAAAATGGATTTGGAGCATGGAGACGATTATCTCGGGATTGCAAGATAACCAAACAAAACTTTTAGTGGATTTCTACTTATTTTATTAAATATCATCTCCACCAAACAGGACAAGCTTGCATCTGTTATAGTTTTGGAGAAAAATGTGTTCATTTCATGTATGCGCGAAATGCCTTAAAAATGGCTTTAAAATGGATTTGGAGCATGGAGACGATTATCTCGGGATTGCAAGATAACCAAACAAAACTTTTAGTGGATTTCTACTTATTTTATTAAATATCATCTCCACCAAACAGGACAAGCTTGCATCTGTTATAGTTTTGGAGAAAAATGTGTTCATTTCATGTATGCGCGAAATGCCTTAAAAATGGCTTTAAAATGGATTTGGAGCATGGAGACGATTATCTCGGGATTGCAAGATAACCAAACAAAACTTTTAGTGGATTTCTACTTATTTTATTAAATATCATCTCCACCAAACAGGACAAGCTTGCATCTGTTATAGTTTTGGAGAAAAATGTGTTCATTTCATGTATGCGCGAAATGCCTTAAAAATGGCTTTAAAATGGATTTGGAGCATGGAGACGATTATCTCGGGATTGCAAGATAACCAAACAAAACTTTTAGTGGATTTCTACTTATTTTATTAAATATCATCTCCACCAAACAGGACAAGCTTGCATCTGTTATAGTTTTGGAGAAAAATGTGTTCATTTCATGTATGCGCGAAATGCCTTAAAAATGGCTTTAAAATGGATTTGGAGCATGGAGACGATTATCTCGGGATTGCAAGATAACCAAACAAAACTTTTAGTGGATTTCTACTTATTTTATTAAATATCATCTCCACCAAACAGGACAAGCTTGCATCTGTTATAGTTTTGGAGAAAAATGTGTTCATTTCATGTATGCGCGAAATGCCTTAAAAATGGCTTTAAAATGGATTTGGAGCATGGAGACGATTATCTCGGGATTGCAAGATAACCAAACAAAACTTTTAGTGGATTTCTACTTATTTTATTAAATATCATCTCCACCAAACAGGACAAGCTTGCATCTGTTATAGTTTTGGAGAAAAATGTGTTCATTTCATGTATGCGCGAAATGCCTTAAAAATGGCTTTAAAATGGATTTGGAGCATGGAGACGATTATCTCGGGATTGCAAGATAACCAAACAAAACTTTTAGTGGATTTCTACTTATTTTATTAAATATCATCTCCACCAAACAGGACAAGCTTGCATCTGTTATAGTTTTGGAGAAAAATGTGTTCATTTCATGTATGCGCGAAATGCCTTAAAAATGGCTTTAAAATGGATTTGGAGCATGGAGACGATTATCTCGGGATTGCAAGATAACCAAACAAAACTTTTAGTGGATTTCTACTTATTTTATTAAATATCATCTCCACCAAACAGGACAAGCTTGCATCTGTTATAGTTTTGGAGAAAAATGTGTTCATTTCATGTATGCGCGAAATGCCTTAAAAATGGCTTTAAAATGGATTTGGAGCATGGAGACGATTATCTCGGGATTGCAAGATAACCAAACAAAACTTTTAGTGGATTTCTACTTATTTTATTAAATATCATCTCCACCAAACAGGACAAGCTTGCATCTGTTATAGTTTTGGAGAAAAATGTGTTCATTTCATGTATGCGCGAAATGCCTTAAAAATGGCTTTAAAATGGATTTGGAGCATGGAGACGATTATCTCGGGATTGCAAGATAACCAAACAAAACTTTTAGTGGATTTCTACTTATTTTATTAAATATCATCTCCACCAAACAGGACAAGCTTGCATCTGTTATAGTTTTGGAGAAAAATGTGTTCATTTCATGTATGCGCGAAATGCCTTAAAAATGGCTTTAAAATGGATTTGGAGCATGGAGACGATTATCTCGGGATTGCAAGATAACCAAACAAAACTTTTAGTGGATTTCTACTTATTTTATTAAATATCATCTCCACCAAACAGGACAAGCTTGCATCTGTTATAGTTTTGGAGAAAAATGTGTTCATTTCATGTATGCGCGAAATGCCTTAAAAATGGCTTTAAAATGGATTTGGAGCATGGAGACGATTATCTCGGGATTGCAAGATAACCAAACAAAACTTTTAGTGGATTTCTACTTATTTTATTAAATATCATCTCCACCAAACAGGACAAGCTTGCATCTGTTATAGTTTTGGAGAAAAATGTGTTCATTTCATGTATGCGCGAAATGCCTTAAAAATGGCTTTAAAATGGATTTGGAGCATGGAGACGATTATCTCGGGATTGCAAGATAACCAAACAAAACTTTTAGTGGATTTCTACTTATTTTATTAAATATCATCTCCACCAAACAGGACAAGCTTGCATCTGTTATAGTTTTGGAGAAAAATGTGTTCATTTCATGTATGCGCGAAATGCCTTAAAAATGGCTTTAAAATGGATTTGGAGCATGGAGACGATTATCTCGGGATTGCAAGATAACCAAACAAAACTTTTAGTGGATTTCTACTTATTTTATTAAATATCATCTCCACCAAACAGGACAAGCTTGCATCTGTTATAGTTTTGGAGAAAAATGTGTTCATTTCATGTATGCGCGAAATGCCTTAAAAATGGCTTTAAAATGGATTTGGAGCATGGAGACGATTATCTCGGGATTGCAAGATAACCAAACAAAACTTTTAGTGGATTTCTACTTATTTTATTAAATATCATCTCCACCAAACAGGACAAGCTTGCATCTGTTATAGTTTTGGAGAAAAATGTGTTCATTTCATGTATGCGCGAAATGCCTTAAAAATGGCTTTAAAATGGATTTGGAGCATGGAGACGATTATCTCGGGATTGCAAGATAACCAAACAAAACTTTTAGTGGATTTCTACTTATTTTATTAAATATCATCTCCACCAAACAGGACAAGCTTGCATCTGTTATAGTTTTGGAGAAAAATGTGTTCATTTCATGTATGCGCGAAATGCCTTAAAAATGGCTTTAAAATGGATTTGGAGCATGGAGACGATTATCTCGGGATTGCAAGATAACCAAACAAAACTTTTAGTGGATTTCTACTTATTTTATTAAATATCATCTCCACCAAACAGGACAAGCTTGCATCTGTTATAGTTTTGGAGAAAAATGTGTTCATTTCATGTATGCGCGAAATGCCTTAAAAATGGCTTTAAAATGGATTTGGAGCATGGAGACGATTATCTCGGGATTGCAAGATAACCAAACAAAACTTTTAGTGGATTTCTACTTATTTTATTAAATATCATCTCCACCAAACAGGACAAGCTTGCATCTGTTATAGTTTTGGAGAAAAATGTGTTCATTTCATGTATGCGCGAAATGCCTTAAAAATGGCTTTAAAATGGATTTGGAGCATGGAGACGATTATCTCGGGATTGCAAGATAACCAAACAAAACTTTTAGTGGATTTCTACTTATTTTATTAAATATCATCTCCACCAAACAGGACAAGCTTGCATCTGTTATAGTTTTGGAGAAAAATGTGTTCATTTCATGTATGCGCGAAATGCCTTAAAAATGGCTTTAAAATGGATTTGGAGCATGGAGACGATTATCTCGGGATTGCAAGATAACCAAACAAAACTTTTAGTGGATTTCTACTTATTTTATTAAATATCATCTCCACCAAACAGGACAAGCTTGCATCTGTTATAGTTTTGGAGAAAAATGTGTTCATTTCATGTATGCGCGAAATGCCTTAAAAATGGCTTTAAAATGGATTTGGAGCATGGAGACGATTATCTCGGGATTGCAAGATAACCAAACAAAACTTTTAGTGGATTTCTACTTATTTTATTAAATATCATCTCCACCAAACAGGACAAGCTTGCATCTGTTATAGTTTTGGAGAAAAATGTGTTCATTTCATGTATGCGCGAAATGCCTTAAAAATGGCTTTAAAATGGATTTGGAGCATGGAGACGATTATCTCGGGATTGCAAGATAACCAAACAAAACTTTTAGTGGATTTCTACTTATTTTATTAAATATCATCTCCACCAAACAGGACAAGCTTGCATCTGTTATAGTTTTGGAGAAAAATGTGTTCATTTCATGTATGCGCGAAATGCCTTAAAAATGGCTTTAAAATGGATTTGGAGCATGGAGACGATTATCTCGGGATTGCAAGATAACCAAACAAAACTTTTAGTGGATTTCTACTTATTTTATTAAATATCATCTCCACCAAACAGGACAAGCTTGCATCTGTTATAGTTTTGGAGAAAAATGTGTTCATTTCATGTATGCGCGAAATGCCTTAAAAATGGCTTTAAAATGGATTTGGAGCATGGAGACGATTATCTCGGGATTGCAAGATAACCAAACAAAACTTTTAGTGGATTTCTACTTATTTTATTAAATATCATCTCCACCAAACAGGACAAGCTTGCATCTGTTATAGTTTTGGAGAAAAATGTGTTCATTTCATGTATGCGCGAAATGCCTTAAAAATGGCTTTAAAATGGATTTGGAGCATGGAGACGATTATCTCGGGATTGCAAGATAACCAAACAAAACTTTTAGTGGATTTCTACTTATTTTATTAAATATCATCTCCACCAAACAGGACAAGCTTGCATCTGTTATAGTTTTGGAGAAAAATGTGTTCATTTCATGTATGCGCGAAATGCCTTAAAAATGGCTTTAAAATGGATTTGGAGCATGGAGACGATTATCTCGGGATTGCAAGATAACCAAACAAAACTTTTAGTGGATTTCTACTTATTTTATTAAATATCATCTCCACCAAACAGGACAAGCTTGCATCTGTTATAGTTTTGGAGAAAAATGTGTTCATTTCATGTATGCGCGAAATGCCTTAAAAATGGCTTTAAAATGGATTTGGAGCATGGAGACGATTATCTCGGGATTGCAAGATAACCAAACAAAACTTTTAGTGGATTTCTACTTATTTTATTAAATATCATCTCCACCAAACAGGACAAGCTTGCATCTGTTATAGTTTTGGAGAAAAATGTGTTCATTTCATGTATGCGCGAAATGCCTTAAAAATGGCTTTAAAATGGATTTGGAGCATGGAGACGATTATCTCGGGATTGCAAGATAACCAAACAAAACTTTTAGTGGATTTCTACTTATTTTATTAAATATCATCTCCACCAAACAGGACAAGCTTGCATCTGTTATAGTTTTGGAGAAAAATGTGTTCATTTCATGTATGCGCGAAATGCCTTAAAAATGGCTTTAAAATGGATTTGGAGCATGGAGACGATTATCTCGGGATTGCAAGATAACCAAACAAAACTTTTAGTGGATTTCTACTTATTTTATTAAATATCATCTCCACCAAACAGGACAAGCTTGCATCTGTTATAGTTTTGGAGAAAAATGTGTTCATTTCATGTATGCGCGAAATGCCTTAAAAATGGCTTTAAAATGGATTTGGAGCATGGAGACGATTATCTCGGGATTGCAAGATAACCAAACAAAACTTTTAGTGGATTTCTACTTATTTTATTAAATATCATCTCCACCAAACAGGACAAGCTTGCATCTGTTATAGTTTTGGAGAAAAATGTGTTCATTTCATGTATGCGCGAAATGCCTTAAAAATGGCTTTAAAATGGATTTGGAGCATGGAGACGATTATCTCGGGATTGCAAGATAACCAAACAAAACTTTTAGTGGATTTCTACTTATTTTATTAAATATCATCTCCACCAAACAGGACAAGCTTGCATCTGTTATAGTTTTGGAGAAAAATGTGTTCATTTCATGTATGCGCGAAATGCCTTAAAAATGGCTTTAAAATGGATTTGGAGCATGGAGACGATTATCTCGGGATTGCAAGATAACCAAACAAAACTTTTAGTGGATTTCTACTTATTTTATTAAATATCATCTCCACCAAACAGGACAAGCTTGCATCTGTTATAGTTTTGGAGAAAAATGTGTTCATTTCATGTATGCGCGAAATGCCTTAAAAATGGCTTTAAAATGGATTTGGAGCATGGAGACGATTATCTCGGGATTGCAAGATAACCAAACAAAACTTTTAGTGGATTTCTACTTATTTTATTAAATATCATCTCCACCAAACAGGACAAGCTTGCATCTGTTATAGTTTTGGAGAAAAATGTGTTCATTTCATGTATGCGCGAAATGCCTTAAAAATGGCTTTAAAATGGATTTGGAGCATGGAGACGATTATCTCGGGATTGCAAGATAACCAAACAAAACTTTTAGTGGATTTCTACTTATTTTATTAAATATCATCTCCACCAAACAGGACAAGCTTGCATCTGTTATAGTTTTGGAGAAAAATGTGTTCATTTCATGTATGCGCGAAATGCCTTAAAAATGGCTTTAAAATGGATTTGGAGCATGGAGACGATTATCTCGGGATTGCAAGATAACCAAACAAAACTTTTAGTGGATTTCTACTTATTTTATTAAATATCATCTCCACCAAACAGGACAAGCTTGCATCTGTTATAGTTTTGGAGAAAAATGTGTTCATTTCATGTATGCGCGAAATGCCTTAAAAATGGCTTTAAAATGGATTTGGAGCATGGAGACGATTATCTCGGGATTGCAAGATAACCAAACAAACTTTTAGTGGATTTCTACTTATTTTATTAAATATCATCTCCACCAAACAGGACAAGCTTGCATCTGTTATAGTTTTGGAGAAAAATGTGTTCATTTCATGTATGCGCGAAATGCCTTAAAAATGGCTTTAAAATGGATTTGGAGCATGGAGACGATTATCTCGGGATTGCAAGATAACCAAACAAAACTTTTAGTGGATTTCTACTTATTTTATTAAATATCATCTCCACCAAACAGGACAAGCTTGCATCTGTTATAGTTTTGGAGAAAAATGTGTTCATTTCATGTATGCGCGAAATGCCTTAAAAATGGCTTTAAAATGGATTTGGAGCATGGAGACGATTATCTCGGGATTGCAAGATAACCAAACAAAACTTTTAGTGGATTTCTACTTATTTTATTAAATATCATCTCCACCAAACAGGACAAGCTTGCATCTGTTATAGTTTTGGAGAAAAATGTGTTCATTTCATGTATGCGCGAAATGCCTTAAAAATGGCTTTAAAATGGATTTGGAGCATGGAGACGATTATCTCGGGATTGCAAGATAACCAAACAAAACTTTTAGTGGATTTCTACTTATTTTATTAAATATCATCTCCACCAAACAGGACAAGCTTGCATCTGTTATAGTTTTGGAGAAAAATGTGTTCATTTCATGTATGCGCGAAATGCCTTAAAAATGGCTTTAAAATGGATTTGGAGCATGGAGACGATTATCTCGGGATTGCAAGATAACCAAACAAAACTTTTAGTGGATTTCTACTTATTTTATTAAATATCATCTCCACCAAACAGGACAAGCTTGCATCTGTTATAGTTTTGGAGAAAAATGTGTTCATTTCATGTATGCGCGAAATGCCTTAAAAATGGCTTTAAAATGGATTTGGAGCATGGAGACGATTATCTCGGGATTGCAAGATAACCAAACAAAACTTTTAGTGGATTTCTACTTATTTTATTAAATATCATCTCCACCAAACAGGACAAGCTTGCATCTGTTATAGTTTTGGAGAAAAATGTGTTCATTTCATGTATGCGCGAAATGCCTTAAAAATGGCTTTAAAATGGATTTGGAGCATGGAGACGATTATCTCGGGATTGCAAGATAACCAAACAAAACTTTTAGTGGATTTCTACTTATTTTATTAAATATCATCTCCACCAAACAGGACAAGCTTGCATCTGTTATAGTTTTGGAGAAAAATGTGTTCATTTCATGTATGCGCGAAATGCCTTAAAAATGGCTTTAAAATGGATTTGGAGCATGGAGACGATTATCTCGGGATTGCAAGATAACCAAACAAAACTTTTAGTGGATTTCTACTTATTTTATTAAATATCATCTCCACCAAACAGGACAAGCTTGCATCTGTTATAGTTTTGGAGAAAAATGTGTTCATTTCATGTATGCGCGAAATGCCTTAAAAATGGCTTTAAAATGGATTTGGAGCATGGAGACGATTATCTCGGGATTGCAAGATAACCAAACAAAACTTTTAGTGGATTTCTACTTATTTTATTAAATATCATCTCCACCAAACAGGACAAGCTTGCATCTGTTATAGTTTTGGAGAAAAATGTGTTCATTTCATGTATGCGCGAAATGCCTTAAAAATGGCTTTAAAATGGATTTGGAGCATGGAGACGATTATCTCGGGATTGCAAGATAACCAAACAAAACTTTTAGTGGATTTCTACTTATTTTATTAAATATCATCTCCACCAAACAGGACAAGCTTGCATCTGTTATAGTTTTGGAGAAAAATGTGTTCATTTCATGTATGCGCGAAATGCCTTAAAAATGGCTTTAAAATGGATTTGGAGCATGGAGACGATTATCTCGGGATTGCAAGATAACCAAACAAAACTTTTAGTGGATTTCTACTTATTTTATTAAATATCATCTCCACCAAACAGGACAAGCTTGCATCTGTTATAGTTTTGGAGAAAAATGTGTTCATTTCATGTATGCGCGAAATGCCTTAAAAATGGCTTTAAAATGGATTTGGAGCATGGAGACGATTATCTCGGGATTGCAAGATAACCAAACAAAACTTTTAGTGGATTTCTACTTATTTTATTAAATATCATCTCCACCAAACAGGACAAGCTTGCATCTGTTATAGTTTTGGAGAAAAATGTGTTCATTTCATGTATGCGCGAAATGCCTTAAAAATGGCTTTAAAATGGATTTGGAGCATGGAGACGATTATCTCGGGATTGCAAGATAACCAAACAAAACTTTTAGTGGATTTCTACTTATTTTATTAAATATCATCTCCACCAAACAGGACAAGCTTGCATCTGTTATAGTTTTGGAGAAAAATGTGTTCATTTCATGTATGCGCGAAATGCCTTAAAAATGGCTTTAAAATGGATTTGGAGCATGGAGACGATTATCTCGGGATTGCAAGATAACCAAACAAAACTTTTAGTGGATTTCTACTTATTTTATTAAATATCATCTCCACCAAACAGGACAAGCTTGCATCTGTTATAGTTTTGGAGAAAAATGTGTTCATTTCATGTATGCGCGAAATGCCTTAAAAATGGCTTTAAAATGGATTTGGAGCATGGAGACGATTATCTCGGGATTGCAAGATAACCAAACAAAACTTTTAGTGGATTTCTACTTATTTTATTAAATATCATCTCCACCAAACAGGACAAGCTTGCATCTGTTATAGTTTTGGAGAAAAATGTGTTCATTTCATGTATGCGCGAATGCCTTAAAAATGGCTTTAAAATGGATTTGGAGCATGGAGACGATTATCTCGGGATTGCAAGATAACCAAACAAAACTTTTAGTGGATTTCTACTTATTTTATTAAATATCATCTCCACCAAACAGGACAAGCTTGCATCTGTTATAGTTTTGGAGAAAAATGTGTTCATTTCATGTATGCGCGAAATGCCTTAAAAATGGCTTTAAAATGGATTTGGAGCATGGAGACGATTATCTCGGGATTGCAAGATAACCAAACAAAACTTTTAGTGGATTTCTACTTATTTTATTAAATATCATCTCCACCAAACAGGACAAGCTTGCATCTGTTATAGTTTTGGAGAAAAATGTGTTCATTTCATGTATGCGCGAAATGCCTTAAAAATGGCTTTAAAATGGATTTGGAGCATGGAGACGATTATCTCGGGATTGCAAGATAACCAAACAAAACTTTTAGTGGATTTCTACTTATTTTATTAAATATCATCTCCACCAAACAGGACAAGCTTGCATCTGTTATAGTTTTGGAGAAAAATGTGTTCATTTCATGTATGCGCGAAATGCCTTAAAAATGGCTTTAAAATGGATTTGGAGCATGGAGACGATTATCTCGGGATTGCAAGATAACCAAACAAAACTTTTAGTGGATTTCTACTTATTTTATTAAATATCATCTCCACCAAACAGGACAAGCTTGCATCTGTTATAGTTTTGGAGAAAAATGTGTTCATTTCATGTATGCGCGAAATGCCTTAAAAATGGCTTTAAAATGGATTTGGAGCATGGAGACGATTATCTCGGGATTGCAAGATAACCAAAACAAAACTTTTAGTGGATTTCTACTTATTTTATTAAATATCATCTCCACCAAACAGGACAAGCTTGCATCTGTTATAGTTTTGGAGAAAAATGTGTTCATTTCATGTATGCGCGAAATGCCTTAAAAATGGCTTTAAAATGGATTTGGAGCATGGAGACGATTATCTCGGGATTGCAAGATAACCAAACAAAACTTTTAGTGGATTTCTACTTATTTTATTAAATATCATCTCCACCAAACAGGACAAGCTTGCATCTGTTATAGTTTTGGAGAAAAATGTGTTCATTTCATGTATGCGCGAAATGCCTTAAAAATGGCTTTAAAATGGATTTGGAGCATGGAGACGATTATCTCGGGATTGCAAGATAACCAAACAAAACTTTTAGTGGATTTCTACTTATTTTATTAATATCATCTCCACCAAACAGGACAAGCTTGCATCTGTTATAGTTTTGGAGAAAAATGTGTTCATTTCATGTATGCGCGAAATGCCTTAAAAATGGCTTTAAAATGGATTTGGAGCATGGAGACGATTATCTCGGGATTGCAAGATAACCAAACAAAACTTTTAGTGGATTTCTACTTATTTTATTAAATATCATCTCCACCAAACAGGACAAGCTTGCATCTGTTATAGTTTTGGAGAAAAATGTGTTCATTTCATGTATGCGCGAAATGCCTTAAAAATGGCTTTAAAATGGATTTGGAGCATGGAGACGATTATCTCGGGATTGCAAGATAAACCAAACAAAACTTTTAGTGGATTTCTACTTATTTTATTAAATATCATCTCCACCAAACAGGACAAGCTTGCATCTGTTATAGTTTTGGAGAAAAATGTGTTCATTTCATGTATGCGCGAAATGCCTTAAAAATGGCTTTAAAATGGATTTGGAGCATGGAGACGATTATCTCGGGATTGCAAGATAACCAAACAAAACTTTTAGTGG
Source organism: Anomaloglossus baeobatrachus (assembly GCF_048569485.1). Classification (NCBI taxonomy): domain Eukaryota; kingdom Metazoa; phylum Chordata; class Amphibia; order Anura; family Aromobatidae; genus Anomaloglossus; species Anomaloglossus baeobatrachus. Next base: position 1,290 of record NW_027443840.1, on the reverse strand, counting down.
ATTTCTACTTATTTTATTAAATATCATCTCCACCAAACAGGACAAGCTTGCATCTGTTATAGTTTTGGAGAAAAATGTGTTCATTTCATGTATGCGCGAAATGCCTTAAAAATGGCTTTAAAATGGATTTGGAGCATGGAGACGATTATCTCGGGATTGCAAGATAACCAAACAAAACTTTTAGTGGATTTCTACTTATTTTATTAAATATCATCTCCACCAAACAGGACAAGCTTGCATCTGTTATAGTTTTGGAGAAAAATGTGTTCATTTCATGTATGCGCGAAATGCCTTAAAAATGGCTTTAAAATGGATTTGGAGCATGGAGACGATTATCTCGGGATTGCAAGATAACCAAAACAAAACTTTTAGTGGATTTCTACTTATTTTATTAAATATCATCTCCACCAAACAGGACAAGCTTGCATCTGTTATAGTTTTGGAGAAAAATGTGTTCATTTCATGTATGCGCGAAATGCCTTAAAAATGGCTTTAAAATGGATTTGGAGCATGGAGACGATTATCTCGGGATTGCAAGATAACCAAACAAAACTTTTAGTGGATTTCTACTTATTTTATTAAATATCATCTCCACCAAAACAGGACAAGCTTGCATCTGTTATAGTTTTGGAGAAAAATGTGTTCATTTCATGTATGCGCGAAATGCCTTAAAATGGCTTTAAAATGGATTTGGAGCATGGAGACGATTATCTCGGGATTGCAAGATAACCAAACAAAACTTTTAGTGGATTTCTACTTATTTTATTAAATATCATCTCCACCAAACAGGACAAGCTTGCATCTGTTATAGTTTTGGAGAAAAATGTGTTCATTTCATGTATGCGCGAAATGCCTTAAAAATGGCTTTAAAATGGATTTGGAGCATGGAGACGATTATCTCGGGATTGCAAGATAACCAAACAAAACTTTTAGAGGATTTCTACTTATTTTATTAAATATCATCTCCACCAAACAGGACAAGCTTGCATCTGTTATAGTTTTGGAGAAAAATGTGTTCATTTCATGTATGCGCGAAGTGCCTTAAAAATGGCTTTAAAATGGATTTGGAGCATGGAGACGATTATCTCGGGATTGCAAGATAACCAAACAAAACTTTTAGTGGATTTCTACTTATTTTATTAAATATCATCTCCACCAAACAGGACAAGCCTTGGCATCTGTTATAGTTTTGGAGAAAAATGTGTTCATTTCATTGTATGCGCGAAATGCCTTAAAAATGGCTTTAAAATGGATTTGGAGCATGGAGACGATTATCTCGGGATTGCAAGA
>NW_027443839.1:0-34199 GCF_048569485.1 Anomaloglossus baeobatrachus | reverse complement strand
TCTAGATCTATCTATCTATCTATCTAGGATTCTATCTATCTATGTAGGATTCTCTCTATCTATCTATCTATCTATCTAGGATTCTATCTATCTATCTATCTATCTATCTAGGATTCTCTCTATCTATCTATCTATCTATCTATCTAGGATTCTATCTATCTATCTATCTAGGATTCTATCTATCTATCTATCTATCTATCTATCTATCTATCTATCTAGGAGTCTCTCTATCTATCTATCTATCTAGGATTCTATCTATCTATCTATGTAGGATTCTATCTATCTATCTATCTATCTATCTATCTAGGATTCTATCTATCTATCTATCTATCTATCTAGGATTCTATCTATCTATCTATCTATCTATCTATCTATCTAGGATTCTATCTATCTATCTATCTAGGATTCTATCTATCTATCTATCTAGGATTCTATCTATCTATCTATCTATCTATCTATCTATCTATCTAGGATTCTATCTATCTATCTATCTATCTATCTAGGATTCTATCTATCTATCTATCTATCTAGGATTCTATCTATCTATCTATCTAGGATTCTCTCTATCTATCTATCTATCTAGGATTCTATCTATCTATCTATCTAGGATTCTATCTATCTATCTATCTATCTATCTATCTATCTATCTATCTAGGATTCTATCTATCCCTCTATCTATCTATGATTCTATCTATCTATCTATCTATCTATCTATCTAGGATTCTATCTATCTATCTATCTAGGATTCTCTCTATCTATCTATCTATCTAGGATTCTATCTATCTATCTATCTAGGATTCTATCTATCTATCTATCTAGGATTCTCTCTATCTATCTATCTATCTATCTAGGATTCTATCTATCTATCTATCTAGGATTCTCTCTATCTATCTATCTATCTATCTAGGATTCTATCTATCTATCCCTCTATCTATCTATGATTCTATCTATCTATCTATCTATCTATCTATCTATCTAGGATTCTATCTATCTATCTAGGATTCTATCTATCTATCTATCTATCTATCTATCTATCTATCTATCTATCTATCTAGGATTCTATCTATCTATCCCTCTATCTATCTAGGATTCTATCTATCTATCTAGGATTCTATCTATCTATCTATCTATCTATCTATCTAGGATTCTATCTATCTATCTATCTATCTATCTAGGATTCTATCTATCTATCTATCTATCTAGGATTCTATCTATCTATCCCTCTATTTATCTATGATTCTATCTATCTATCTATCTATCTAGGATTCTATCTATCTATCTATCTAGGATTCTATCTATCTATCTATCTATCTATCTAGGATTCTATCTATCTATCTATCTATCTAGGATTCTATCTATCCCTCTATCTATCTATGATTCTATCTATCTATCTATCTATCTATCTAGGATTCTATCTATCTATCTATCTATCTAGGATTCTATCTATCTATCTATGTAGGATTCTATCTATCTATCTATCTATCTATCTATCTATCTATCTATCTATCTATCTAGGATTCTATCTATCTATCTAGGATTCTCTCTATCTATCTATCTATCTAGGATTCTATCTATCTAGGATTCTATCTATCTATCTATCTAGGATTCTCTCTATCTATCTATCTATCTATCTATCTAGGATTCTATCTATCTATCTATCTATCTATCTAGGATTCTCTCTATCTATCTATCTATCTATCTATCTATCTAGGATTCTATCTATCTATCTATCTAGGATTCTATCTATCTATCTATCTATCTATCTAGGATTCTATCTATCTATGATTCTATCTATCTATCTATCTATCTATCTATCTAGGATTCTATCTATCTATCTATCTATCTATCTATCTATCTAGGATTCTATCTATCTATCTATCTAGGATTCTATCTATCTATCTATCTATCTAGGATTCTATCTATCTATCTATCTATCTAGGATTCTATCTATCTATCTATCTAGGATTCTCTCTATCTATCTATCTATCTAGGATTCTATCTATCTATCTATCTAGGATTCTATCTATCTATCTATCTAGGATTCTCTCTATCTATCTATCTATCTAGGATTCTATCTATCTATCTATCTATCTAGGATTCTATCTATCTATCTATCTATCTAGGATTCTATCTATCTATCTATCTATCTAAGATTCTATCTATCTATCTATCTATCTATCTATCTATCTATCTAGGATTCTATCTATCTATCTATCTATCTATCTATCTATCTATCTATCTATCTATCTATCTATCTATCTATCTATCTATCTAAGATTCTATCTATCTATCTATCTATCTATCTAGGATTCTATCTATCTATCTATCTATCTATCTATCTATCTATCTATCTAGGATTCTATCTATCTATCTATCTATCTAGGATTCTATCTATCTATCTATCTAGGATTCTCTCTATCTATCTATCTAGGATTCTATCTATCTATCTATCTAAGATTCTATCTATCTATCTATCTATCTATCTATCTAGGATTCTATCTATCTATCTATCTATCTATCTATCTATCTATCTATCTAAGATTCTATCTATCTATCTATCTATCTATCTATCTAGGATTCTATCTATCTATCTATCTATCTAGGATTCTATCTATCTATCTATCTATCTATCTAGGATTCTATCTATCTATCTATCTATCTATCTAAGATTCTATCTATCTATCTATCTATCTATCTAGGATTCTATCTATCTATCTATCTAGGATTCTATCTATCTATCTATCTATCTAGGATTCTATCTATCTATCTATCTAGGATTCTATCTATCTATCTATCTATCTAGGATTCTCTCTATCTATCTATCTATCTATCTATCTATCTAGGATTCTATCTATCTATCTATGTAGGATTCTATCTATCTATCTATCTATCTATCTATCTAGGATTCTATCTATCTATCTATCTATCTATCTATCTAGGATTCTATCTATCTATCTATCTAACTATCTATCTATCTAGGATTCTATCTATCTATCTATCTATCTATCTATCTATCTAGGATTCTATCTATCTATCTATCTAGGATTCTATCTATCTATCTATCTATCTATCTAGGATTCTATCTATCTATCTATCTAGGATTCTATCTATCTATCTATCTATCTATCTATCTATCTATCTATCTATCTAGGATTCTATCTATCTATCTATCTATCTAGGATTCTATCTATCTATCTATCTATGATTCTATCTATCTATCTATCTAGGATTCTCTCTATCTATCTATCTAGGATTCTATCTATCTATCTATCTATCTATCTATCTATCTATCTAGGATTCTATCTATCTATCTATCTATCTAAGATTCTATCTATCTATCTATCTATCTAGGATTCTATCTATCTATCTATCTATGATTCTATCTATCTATCTATCTATCTATCTATCTAGGATTCTATCTATCTATCTAGGATTCTATCTATCTATCTATCTATCTATCTATCTATCTATCTATCTAGGATTCTATCTATCTATCCCTCTATCTATCTAGGATTCTATCTATCTATCTAGGATTCTATCTATCTATCTATCTATCTATCTATCTAGGATTCTATCTATCTATCTATCTATCTAGGATTCTATCTATCTATCTATCTATCTAGGATTCTATCTATCTATCCCTCTATTTATCTATGATTCTATCTATCTATCTATCTATCTAGGATTCTATCTATCTATCTATCTAGGATTCTATCTATCTATCTATCTATCTATCTATCTAGGATTCTATCTATCTATCTATCTATCTAGGATTCTATCTATCCCTCTATCTATCTATGATTCTATCTATCTATCTATCTATCTAGGATTCTATCTATCTATCTATCTATCTAGGATTCTATCTATCTATCTATGTAGGATTCTATCTATCTATCTATCTATCTATCTATCTATCTAGGATTCTATCTATCTATCTAGGATTCTCTCTATCTATCTATCTATCTAGGATTCTATCTATCTAGGATTCTATCTATCTATCTATCTAGGATTCTCTCTATCTATCTATCTATCTATCTATCTAGGATTCTATCTATCTATCTATCTATCTATCTATCTAGGATTCTCTCTATCTATCTATCTATCTATCTATCTATCTATCTATCTAGGATTCTATCTATCTATCTATCTATCTATCTATCTATCTATCTATCTAGGATTCTATCTATCTATGATTCTATCTATCTATCTATCTATCTAGGATTCTATCTATCTATCTATCTATCTAGGATTCTATCTATCTATCTATCTATCTATCTATCTATCTAGGATTCTATCTATCTATCTATCTAGGATTCTATCTATCTATCTATCTATCTATCTAGGATTCTATCTATCTATCTATCTATCTATCTAGGATTCTATCTATCTATCTATCTAGGATTCTCTCTATCTATCTATCTATCTAGGATTCTATCTATCTATCTATCTAGGATTCTATCTATCTATCTATCTAGGATTCTCTCTATCTATCTATCTATCTAGGATTCTATCTATCTATCTATCTAGGATTCTATCTATCTATCTATCTATCTATCTAGGATTCTATCTATCTATCTATCTATCTAAGATTCTATCTATCTATCTATCTATCTATCTATCTATCTATCTATCTATCTAGGATTCTATCTATCTATCTATCTATCTATCTAAGATTCTATCTATCTATCTATCTATCTATCTATCTAGGATTCTATCTATCTATCTATCTATCTATCTATCTATCTATCTAGGATTCTATCTATCTATCTATCTATCTAGGATTCTATCTATCTATCTATCTAGGATTCTCTCTATCTATCTATCTAGGATTCTATCTATCTATCTATCTAAGATTCTATCTATCTATCTATCTATCTATCTATCTATCTAGGATTCTATCTATCTATCTATCTATCTATCTATCTAAGATTCTATCTATCTATCTATCTATCTATCTAGGATTCTATCTATCTATCTATCTATCTATCTAGGATTCTATCTATCTATCTATCTATCTAGGATTCTATCTATCTATCTATCTATCTATTTATCTATCTATCTAAGATTCTATCTATCTATCTATCTATCTATCTATCTAGGATTCTATCTATCTATCTATCTATCTATCTATCTATCTAGGATTCTATCTATCTATCTATCTATCTAGGATTCTATCTATCTATCTATCTAGGATTCTATCTATCTATCTATCTAGGATTCTCTCTATCTATCTATCTATCTAGGATTCTATCTATCTATCTATGTAGGATTCTATCTATCTATCTATCTATCTATCTAGGATTCTATCTATCTATCTATCTATCTAGGATTCTATCTATCTATCTATCTAACTATCTATCTATCTAGGATTCTATCTATCTATCTATCTATCTATCTAGGATTCTATCTATCTATCTATCTAGGATTCTATCTATCTATCTATCTATCTAGGATTCTATCTATCTATCTATCTAGGATTCTATCTATCTATCTATCTATCTATCTAGGATTCTATCTATCTATCTATCTATCTAGGATTCTATCTATCTATCTATCTATGATTCTATCTATCTATCTATCTAGGATTCTCTCCATCTATCTATCTATCTAGGATTCTATCTATCTATCTATCTATCTATCTATCTAGGATTCTATCTATCTATCTATCTATCTATCTAAGATTCTATCTATCTATCTATCTATCTAGGATTCTATCTATCTATCTATCTATCTATCTATCTAGGATTCTATCTATCTATCTATCTAGGATTCTATCTATCTATCTATCTATCTAGGATTCTATCTATCTATCTATCTATCTATCTAGGATTCTATCTATCTATCTATCTATCTATCTATCTAGGATTCTATCTATCTATCTATCTAGGATTCTATCTATCTATCTATCTAGGATTCTCTCTATCTATCTATCTATCTATCTATCTAGGATTCTATCTATCTATCTATCTATCTATCTATCTATCTAGGATTCTATCTATCTATCTATCTATCTATCTATCTAAGATTCTATCTATCTATCTATCTATCTAGGATTCTATCTATCTATCTATCTAAGATTCTATCTATCTATCTAGGATTCTATCTATCTATCTATCTATCTAGGATTCTATCTATCTATCTATCTATCTATCTATCTAGGATTCTATCTATCTATCTATCTATCTAGGATTCTCTCTATCTATCTATCTATCTAGGATTCTATCTATCTATCTATCTATCTATCTATCTAGGATTCTATCTATCTATCTATCTATCTAAGATTCTATCTATCTATCTATCTATCTAGGATTCTATCTATCTATCTATCTAAGATTCTATCTATCTATCTATCTATCTATCTATCTATCTATCTATCTATCTAGGATTCTATCTATCTATCTATCTATCTAGGATTCTATCTATCTATCTATCTATCTATCTATCTATCTAGGATTCTATCTATCTATCTATCTAGGATTCTATCTATCTATCTATCTATCTAGGATTCTATCTATCTATCTATCTATCTATCTATCTATCTATCTAGGATTCTATCTATCTATCTATCTATCTAGGATTCTATCTATCTATCTATCTAGGATTCTATCTATCTATCTATCTAGGATTCTATCTATCTATCTATCTATCTATCTATCTAGGATTCTATCTATCTATCTATCTATCTAGGATTCTATCTATCTATCTATCTATCTAGGATTCTATCTATCTATCTATCTATCTATCTATCTAGGATTCTATCTATCTATCTATCTAGGATTCTATCTATCTATCTATCTATCTATCTATCTATCTATCTATCTATCTATCTATCTAGGATTCTATCTATCTATCTATCTATCTAGGATTCTATCTATCTATCTATCTATCTATCTAGGATTCTATCTATCTATCTATCTAGGATTCTATCTATCTATCTATCTAGGATTCTATCTATCTATCTATCTATCTATCTAGGATTCTATCTATCTATCTATCTATCTATCTATCTAAGATTCTATCTATCTATCTATCTGTCACGAACAGCCGGGGAAGTCCCTCAGAAATCCGCAGCTGTTCACTGATTTGTTACACACGACTACTCTCTAGCGCCCCCCTTGTCTGCAGGCCACTTTTGGTACTGCAGGACAATGCATAAGATGAGGCTGCTGAGCTGATAATGCCAAATATTGGAGGTCTCACAGCAAGGGTAAATGTATATCTCTGATTCCTGCTAATGGAATATTTATATACCTCGGTACCCTTAATGATAGCACTCCAATAATTCTATGCAATAACAATTACGCTGCCACCACCCAGACTTTCTACAGGTAGCTGGGAACCCGTTTCAGATAGCATAAGGCCCTTCGGGGTTTTGGATTCGTATATAAAGCATAAGGAAAGAAACTCTTAAATTTTTATATATTTAATCCGAAAATAGGCAGTGTTTAAAGAATATACAGGAATTTACAAAAGGGAACAATACACATTACGGCATAACAGTTACATAAAATAAAAGGTATAAACGTGAAACTTACTAAGCTTGTGCCATAGAAGTGACGTCTGCTTAGGGAGTAGGAGGGAACTCCAAGAGATGTTAGAATCGGCCAGCATCACCCTTCATGATGCCCTCCTCGTGCTGACTGAGCCCCCAAGACAGGAACTGTCTCTTATGCTCTTGCTAGCCCCCCTTGCCTGTGACATCATTTTATAGTCACTTGTGGGCTGGGCTTGAGATGGTCACAAAGTTCCATAATTCTAGGGTTTTTCATATCTTTGCCCCTGGGTCACACAGGTGAAAGATATTAGCGTCATATTTAATATCTCGATTTTACAGTTACATTGATACCAAACACAACGCCTCTAGCACAATTTTACTGGCCAATACTAATTTGTCGTGATTCCGTCGATCTCCTCGTCAGGTGAGACGGTGCGCTGGGTTCCGCACGACGCAGGGATTCTGGCAATGTGTTTTTCATCTTTCTAGCATTAAAGTCGCACTTCAAAACCTGCTTTGGGAGTTTTCCCGCCAATATTACAAAGAATTGTCTTTCTCTGCAGCTTTTGGCTTTTCTTCTACCATCACCCAAAGTCATAAATACCTTAAGCTTCCAGGCCAATCAGATAATCGCCATGACGACCTGTGGCTGGTGAAGAAGAGGGGGATGAAGTCCCTTCAACAGCTCTACATGACACCTCCCCCTTTTTTAGGTAGCATGGGAGATTGATTTGCCAATCGTCTCCTAAGCCTACCTCGCTGGCATCCCCCTGCCGGGACAGCCCATCAGCGTTGCCATGCTCAACACCCTTCCTGTGTTGAATGGTAAAGTCATACTGCTGTAGTGCCAAGCTCCACCGCAGTAGCTTACCATTGTCGCCGGCCACCCGATGTAGCCAGCTGAGAGGGTTGTGGTCTGTCACTATGGTGAAGTTGCGTCCATATAGGTAGGGCTGCAGTTTCCGCAGGGCCCACACTATAGAGAGGCACTCCTTCTCCACAGTGGCGTAGGCCACTTCCCGGGATAAGAGCTTGCGGCTGAGAAACATCACCGGATGCTCTTCTCCCTTCCCATTTACCTGGCTGAGTACTGCACCAAGGCCAAACGCACTGGCATCTGTCTGAACTATGAACCGTCGGGTGAAGTCCGGAGCTTGTAGGATTGGGGAACTGGCGAGGGCAGCTTTTAGTGCCCTGAAGGACCGTTCACAGTCATCTGTCCAGGTGACTACTTGCGGTAGCTTCTTTTTGGTGAGGTCCGTCAACGGCTTAGCAAGAGCACTATAGTTAGGAACGAACTTCCTATAGTACCCTGCCGTACCCAAGAAGGACATCACCTGCTTCTTTGACTTGGGGGTAGGCCAGGAGGTGATGGCATCAACCTTCCCTGGCTCTGGTTTCAGGGTCCCGCCACCCACTCTGTGTCCAAGGTACTGTACCTCAGTCATGCCGATCTGACACTTCCCTGGCTTTATAGTCAGACCAGCGCTTTGGATCCGCCTGAGCACCTGTTCCAGGTGCCCCAGGTGTTCCTCCCAAGTGGGACTAAAGATGGCAATGTCATCCAGGTAAGCTACTGCAAACCCTCCTAGTCCCTCGAGCAGCTGGTCGACCAATCGCTGGAAAGTGGCAGGAGCATTTCTCATGCCAAAGGGCATGACAAGGGATTCATACAGCCCGAATGGGGTGATGAAGGCGGACCTTTCCTGTGCTTCCTTGGACATAGGAATCTGCCAGTACCCTCGACTCAGGTCCATGATGGTCAGGTACTGGGCCCCGGCTAAGCAATCCAGTAACTCGTCGATGCGTGGCATTGGGTACGCATCGGGTGCTGTGATTGCATTTAGCCTCCTGTAGTCCACACAAAACCGGGTTGTCCGGTCCTTTTTGGGAACCAAGACTACAGGCGAGGCCCATGCACTTTTGGACCTCTGGATCACTCCCAGGACTAGCATTTCATCGATCTCCCTTTTTATGTCCTTTTGTACCTCTAGGGAGACACGGTATGGGGGTTGACGAACTGGGGAATGACTCCCTGTGTCCACCTGGTGGGTGGCTAGGGATGTCTTCCCTGGGACATTCGTGAAGGTCATCAGGTAGGGCCGGAATACCTCCCGCAGCTGGGACTTTTGGTCCAAGGATAGCTGTGGGTTGAATGCCGCCTCCTCGATAGACCCTCCATCCCGGGCTGAGGCGAGCAAGTCCACCAAGACTTCACTTTCGCCTTCCTCGGGAAGACTACACACAGGAAGAGCAAAGGCTTCCCTGTCATGATGAGCTTTCATCATGTTGACATGGAAGACCTTTTGCCTCTTCCTGGCATGGTCGATGGTGACCACATAGTTTACGTCATTGAGGCGCTGATGCACCAGGTATGGACCCTCCCAGGCCGCCTGAAGCTTGTTCTGGGTCATTGGGACTAGGACCCACACCTTCTGACCCACTTTATACACCCGCTCTCGAGCGTGTTGGTCGTACCATCGCTTCTGGCTGGCCTGGGCTTGCGCCATATTCTCATGCACCATCTGCGTCATTGACTGCATCTTGTCACGGAGCCGAATGACATACTCCACAACGGACACTTCTGGGGAATTCAGTTCCTCTTCCCAGGATTCCCTTACCAGACCAAGAGGCCCCCGGACTCGTCTGCCATACAGGAGCTCGAAGGGGGAAAACCCCGTTGAGGCCTGTGGTACCTCTCTGTAGGCAAACAGCAGGTGTGAGAGATACCGCTCCCAGTCGCGTCCATGTGACTCAACCAGCATCTTAAGCATCTGCTTAAGTGTACCATTAAATCGCTCACACAAACCATTGGTCTGTGGGTGATAAGCGCTTGATATCAGATGCCGCACCTGCATTTTCTTACAGAGAGCCTCCATTAGACGAGACATGAACTGAGTCCCCTGGTCGGTAAGCATCTCCCTGGGAAATCCTACTCGGGAGAATATGGTCAAGAGGGCATCTGCCACCTTATCGGCTCTAACTGAGGACAGAGCCACTGCCTCCGGATACCGGGTAGCATAGTCTACCACAGTAAGGACGAACCGTTTTCCAGAGCTGCTGGGGACGGCCAGAGGCCCGACAATGTCCACAGCGACCCTCTGGAAAGGCTCCTCTATCACCGGCAAAGAGATCAGGGGAGCTTTGGGAGCAGGCCCTGACTTTCCCACTCTTTGACATGTGATGCAGGAGCGGCAGTAGTTGGCAACATCTGTCCCCATTTTGGGCCAATAGAAGTGGTGAGACAGCCGGGCCTTGGTTTTGCTAACCCCCAAGTGTCCGGCGAGTGGGATCTCATGGGCAATCCGCAGCAACTCACTCCTAAAGCGGTGAGGCACCACCAGCTGTTTTTCCTTCAGCCACTCTTGTTGGGGGTTACAGGGAATTGTCTCCCGGTACAACTTTCCCTGGTCCCAGAATACCCTCTCCTTATCGGTCTCGGAAGAGGGCTTCTCTGCGAGGTCCCTTAACGTCTTTAGACTGGCATCAGTTCGTAGAGCCACCTGAAACTCTTGGCTAGAAGCAGCCAAAAGTGACGTTAAGGTTCCAACCTCACCAGGACCCTCTGGGACCTGCTCTGGGTCCGTAACCAGTTCCGTTATCCCTCTGGGTGAAGAGGTGTCAGCAGGCAAGGTTTCATTTGCGTTCTGGGCACTCTGACTGCGGGTGACAGCACCGATGAAGGCTGTCTCCCCGGGGAATAACCACTCTTCCCCATCAGCCTGACAGGTACTACTGGCTGTGTCACTGTCCGCTGTGACACTGCTCAGCTGCATTCGACCACTGTCCTCGTGGTTCTCATGTCTGCCTCCATCTCTGTCAGCACAGACACTTGCTACCTTGGGGTTGTCCTCAGCCACGTCACCCTGCCGCGTGGCATGGCTGAGTTCCCCTGTACAAACCTCCACTTTATTACCATGCACAACATTTGTAATCACGTTCTGGATATCCGCATTCGGGTCGCATGACTTATCAACAACATTTGCATCACATGATTTAACAACATTTGCATCACATGACTGATCAACAACATTTGTATCACATGACTTTTTGGATTCGGGAGGATCATCAGGGAGAAATTGTGCAACTAATCGCCCCAGATCAGTCCCCAATAAAACATTGGTTGGTAGATGTTCATCCACCCCCACTTCCCTCCACCCTCTCCCAGCACCCCAGTCGAGGGGAATCAGGGCCATTGGGAAGGAGTGGTGGACACCCCCCGCCAAGGCGACAGTCAGGAGTTTTCCCGGGATAAAGTTTTCAGGGGGTACCAGTTCAGGGCGGACCAGTGTTCTGTCGGCCCCAGTGTCCTTGAGCCCCACAGTGGGGGTTCCGCCTACGGTGACGGGGTGTAGGTTTTCGCAGGCCCTACCACCCGCCTTCCTTGCCAAAAGGACAGTTCCAGTGGGCCCTTGGGCCTTGGATGTGGGGTTCCTCTTCTGCCTCTCTGGGCAACCAGAGCTGAGGTGTCCAGGCAGGTTGCAGGAAAAACACCTGCGAGTGTCAGAGGTGGGCCGGGCACTGGTGGATGAAACAGGACCTACGGGAGGTCGGCTGGTAGGGGCAGGGGTGGTTGTAGTTGTCATCTTACCCCCTTTCCAGCTAGTGGTGGACGGCTTCCGCACCTCCGATGCACGGTTGGCCACATAGGCGTCGGCAATCTGGGCTGCTTTTGAGGCCTCCTTGGGCTCTCGGTCCATAACAAACTGTCGAACCTCCACAGGACAGACATGTAGGAGTTGGTCCTTCACCATGAGGTCCTTTAACTCCTCAAAGGTTGTAACGGACAGTCCTTGGATCCACTGGTCAAAGGTGCGCTGGAGCCCACCCTCCAAATCGCTGTAGCTGTCATGAGGTCCGAGCTGGAGGGTCCGGAATTTTTTTCGGTACACCTCCGGAGTCAGCTGATACTTCCGTACTAGGGCCTGCTTTATGGCCCCATAGTCTCCACTCTGCTCTTGAGGGAGACTGGCAAACGCGTCCAGGGCCTTGCCTCGCAGCCCTGGGGTTAAGTATTGTGCCCATTGTGTTGAGGGCAACTGGTACTGCAAGCAAGTCTTTTCAAATCCCCTCAGAAAGGTGTCCAAATCCCCGTCCTTTTCCATCACAAGAAAGTGCTCCGGTCGGGGCTTAAAGCTGCTGGCATTATTGGACTCACCGTTTAGTGAGGAAGATGTCTGCTGCTGGGCTTTGAGGATATTCAATTCATGGTCTCTCTGGGCTTGGCGCTCTCGCTCGGCTCTCTCAGCCTCTCGCTCGGCCTGAGCCTGGCGCTCGGCTCTCTCAGCCTCTCGCTCGGCTCTCTCAGCCTCTCGATATTGCTGAATGAGGCTTAGCCGTCCCTGCCGGTCATCTGCAGCGAATTGTTGTAGAGCCATCTTCAGGAAAGAGTCCATGTTGCCTCGGTCACTGCTCTGGCTTGCAGTTGATGGTGGGGACTCTGCAGAAGCACTATCCTGGGCTTGGCTTGCCTCCTCTTCTCCAGCACTGGGGGAATGAACGTGCTCTGCGTCCCATTGTAAAAGTTCTTTAATGAGGTCTTGCCTCGTTTTGCCATGGCCATCAATCAACTTGGATCTGCAGAGTGCAGCAAGAACTTCCTTCTTCTGCTGATTGTACCAGGCTTCTGACACAGCATCCATAATTGCCAAATAAAAGATAGGATAGAAAACAAGAGAGAAGGGGAGGGGGTAACTGCTACACGTACAGTATTGTTCCAGGTATATTTAAACACTGAGTTCAATCCTCAAAACTTTTGCAAGTTTTTAGTGAAAGGGATGATTGCTCAAACCAGATCACTAATGCTTTATATATCCCACCGCTTGCCACCAATTTGTCACGAACAGCCGGGGAAGTCCCTCAGAAATCCGCAGCTGTTCACTGATTTGTTACACACGACTACTCTCTAGCGCCCCCCTTGTCTGCAGGCCACTTTTGGTACTGCAGGACAATGCATAAGATGAGGCTGCTGAGCTGATAATGCCAAATATTGGAGGTCTCACAGCAAGGGTAAATGTATATCTCTGATTCCTGCTAATGGAATATTTATATACCTCGGTACCCTTAATGATAGCACTCCAATAATTCTATGCAATAACAATTACGCTGCCACCACCCAGACTTTCTACAGGTAGCTGGGAACCCGTTTCAGATAGCATAAGGCCCTTCGGGGTTTTGGATTCGTATATAAAGCATAAGGAAAGAAACTCTTAAATTTTTATATATTTAATCCGAAAATAGGCAGTGTTTAAAGAATATACAGGAATTTACAAAAGGGAACAATACACATTACGGCATAACAGTTACATAAAATAAAAGGTATAAACGTGAAACTTACTAAGCTTGTGCCATAGAAGTGACGTCTGCTTAGGGAGTAGGAGGGAACTCCAAGAGATGTTAGAATCGGCCAGCATCACCCTTCATGATGCCCTCCTCGTGCTGACTGAGCCCCCAAGACAGGAACTGTCTCTTATGCTCTTGCTAGCCCCCCTTGCCTGTGACATCATTTTATAGTCACTTGTGGGCTGGGCTTGAGATGGTCACAAAGTTCCATAATTCTAGGGTTTTTCATATCTTTGCCCCTGGGTCACACAGGTGAAAGATATTAGCGTCATATTTAATATCTCGATTTTACAGTTACATTGATACCAAACACAACGCCTCTAGCACAATTTTACTGGCCAATACTAATTTGTCGTGATTCCGTCGATCTCCTCGTCAGGTGAGACGGTGCGCTGGGTTCCGCACGACGCAGGGATTCTGGCAATGTGTTTTTCATCTTTCTAGCATTAAAGTCGCACTTCAAAACCTGCTTTGGGAGTTTTCCCGCCAATATTACAAAGAATTGTCTTTCTCTGCAGCTTTTGGCTTTTCTTCTACCATCACCCAAAGTCATAAATACCTTAAGCTTCCAGGCCAATCAGATAATCGCCATGACGACCTGTGGCTGGTGAAGAAGAGGGGGATGAAGTCCCTTCAACAGCTCTACATGACACCTCCCCCTTTTTGAGGTAGCATGGGAGATTGATTTGCCAATCGTCTCCTAAGCCTACCTCGCTGGCATCCCCCTGCCGGGACAGCCCATCAGCGTTGCCATGCTCAACACCCTTCCTGTGTTGAATGGTAAAGTCATACTGCTGTAGTGCCAAGCTCCACCGCAGTAGCTTACCATTGTCGCCGGCCACCCGATGTAGCCAGCTGAGAGGGTTGTGGTCTGTCACTATGGTGAAGTTGCGTCCATATAGGTAGGGCTGCAGTTTCCGCAGGGCCCACACTATAGAGAGGCACTCCTTCTCCACAGTGGCGTAGGCCACTTCCCGGGATAAGAGCTTGCGGCTGAGAAACATCACCGGATGCTCTTCTCCCTTCCCATTTACCTGGCTGAGTACTGCACCAAGGCCAAACGCACTGGCATCTGTCTGAACTATGAACCGTCGGGTGAAGTCCGGAGCTTGTAGGATTGGGGAACTGGCGAGGGCAGCTTTTAGTGCCCTGAAGGACCGTTCACAGTCATCTGTCCAGGTGACTACTTGCGGTAGCTTCTTTTTGGTGAGGTCCGTCAACGGCTTAGCAAGAGCACTATAGTTAGGAACGAACTTCCTATAGTACCCTGCCGTACCCAAGAAGGACATCACCTGCTTCTTTGACTTGGGGGTAGGCCAGGAGGTGATGGCATCAACCTTCCCTGGCTCTGGTTTCAGGGTCCCGCCACCCACTCTGTGTCCAAGGTACTGTACCTCAGTCATGCCGATCTGACACTTCCCTGGCTTTATAGTCAGACCAGCGCTTTGGATCCGCCTGAGCACCTGTTCCAGGTGCCCCAGGTGTTCCTCCCAAGTGGGACTAAAGATGGCAATGTCATCCAGGTAAGCTACTGCAAACCCTCCTAGTCCCTCGAGCAGCTGGTCGACCAATCGCTGGAAAGTGGCAGGAGCATTTCTCATGCCAAAGGGCATGACAAGGGATTCATACAGCCCGAATGGGGTGATGAAGGCGGACCTTTCCTGTGCTTCCTTGGACATAGGAATCTGCCAGTACCCTCGACTCAGGTCCATGATGGTCAGGTACTGGGCCCCGGCTAAGCAATCCAGTAACTCGTCGATGCGTGGCATTGGGTACGCATCGGGTGCTGTGATTGCATTTAGCCTCCTGTAGTCCACACAAAACCGGGTTGTCCGGTCCTTTTTGGGAACCAAGACTACAGGCGAGGCCCATGCACTTTTGGACCTATGGATCACTCCCAGGACTAGCATTTCATCGATCTCCCTTTTTATGTCCTTTTGTACCTCTAGGGAGACACGGTATGGGGGTTGACGAACTGGGGAATGACTCCCTGTGTCCACCTGGTGGGTGGCTAGGGATGTCTTCCCTGGGACATTCGTGAAGGTCATCAGGTAGGGCCGGAATACCTCCCGCAGCTGGGACTTTTGGTCCAAGGATAGCTGTGGGTTGAATGCCGCCTCCTCGATAGACCCTCCATCCCGGGCTGAGGCGAGCAAGTCCACCAAGACTTCACTTTCGCCTTCCTCGGGAAGACTACACACAGGAAGAGCAAAGGCTTCCCTGTCATGATGAGCTTTCATCATGTTGACATGGAAGACCTTTTGCCTCTTCCTGGCATGGTCGATGGTGACCACATAGTTTACGTCATTGAGGCGCTGATGCACCAGGTATGGACCCTCCCAGGCCGCCTGAAGCTTGTTCTGGGTCATTGGGACTAGGACCCACACCTTCTGACCCACTTTATACACCCGCTCTCGAGCGTGTTGGTCGTACCATCGCTTCTGGCTGGCCTGGGCTTGCGCCATATTCTCATGCACCATCTGCGTCATTGACTGCATCTTGTCACGGAGCCGAATGACATACTCCACAACGGACACTTCTGGGGAATTCAGTTCCTCTTCCCAGGATTCCCTTACCAGACCAAGAGGCCCCCGGACTCGTCTGCCATACAGGAGCTCGAAGGGGGAAAACCCCGTTGAGGCCTGTGGTACCTCTCTGTAGGCAAACAGCAGGTGTGAGAGATACCGCTCCCAGTCGCGTCCATGTGACTCAACCAGCATCTTAAGCATCTGCTTAAGTGTACCATTAAATCGCTCACACAAACCATTGGTCTGTGGGTGATAAGCGCTTGATATCAGATGCCGCACCTGCATTTTCTTACAGAGAGCCTCCATTAGACGAGACATGAACTGAGTCCCCTGGTCGGTAAGCATCTCCCTGGGAAATCCTACTCGGGAGAATATGGTCAAGAGGGCATCTGCCACCTTATCGGCTCTAACTGAGGACAGAGCCACTGCCTCCGGATACCGGGTAGCATAGTCTACCACAGTAAGGACGAACCGTTTTCCAGAGCTGCTGGGGACGGCCAGAGGCCCGACAATGTCCACAGCGACCCTCTGGAAAGGCTCCTCTATCACCGGCAAAGAGATCAGGGGAGCTTTGGGAGCAGGCCCTGACTTTCCCACTCTTTGACATGTGATGCAGGAGCGGCAGTAGTTGGCAACATCTGTCCCCATTTTGGGCCAATAGAAGTGGTGAGACAGCCGGGCCTTGGTTTTGCTAACCCCCAAGTGTCCGGCGAGTGGGATCTCATGGGCAATCCGCAGCAACTCACTCCTAAAGCGGTGAGGCACCACCAGCTGTTTTTCCTTCAGCCACTCTTGTTGGGGGTTACAGGGAATTGTCTCCCGGTACAACTTTCCCTGGTCCCAGAATACCCTCTCCTTATCGGTCTCGGAAGAGGGCTTCTCTGCGAGGTCCCTTAACGTCTTTAGACTGGCATCAGTTCGTAGAGCCACCTGAAACTCTTGGCTAGAAGCAGCCAAAAGTGACGTTAAGGTTCCAACCTCACCAGGACCCTCTGGGACCTGCTCTGGGTCCGTAACCAGTTCCGTTATCCCTCTGGGTGAAGAGGTGTCAGCAGGCAAGGTTTCATTTGCGTTCTGGGCACTCTGACTGCGGGTGACAGCACCGATGAAGGCTGTCTCCCCGGGGAATAACCACTCTTCCCCATCAGCCTGACAGGTACTACTGGCTGTGTCACTGTCCGCTGTGACACTGCTCAGCTGCATTCGACCACTGTCCTCGTGGTTCTCATGTCTGCCTCCATCTCTGTCAGCACAGACACTTGCTACCTTGGGGTTGTCCTCAGCCACGTCACCCTGCCGCGTGGCATGGCTGAGTTCCCCTGTACAAACCTCCACTTTATTACCATGCACAACATTTGTAATCACGTTCTGGATATCCGCATTCGGGTCGCATGACTTATCAACAACATTTGCATCACATGATTTAACAACATTTGCATCACATGACTGATCAACAACATTTGTATCACATGACTTTTTGGATTCGGGAGGATCATCAGGGAGAAATTGTGCAACTAATCGCCCCAGATCAGTCCCCAATAAAACATTGGTTGGTAGATGTTCATCCACCCCCACTTCCCTCCACCCTCTCCCAGCACCCCAGTCGAGGGGAATCAGGGCCATTGGGAAGGAGTGGTGGACACCCCCCGCCAAGGCGACAGTCAGGAGTTTTCCCGGGATAAAGTTTTCAGGGGGTACCAGTTCAGGGCGGACCAGTGTTCTGTCGGCCCCAGTGTCCTTGAGCCCCACAGTGGGGGTTCCGCCTACGGTGACGGGGTGTAGGTTTTCGCAGGCCCTACCACCCGCCTTCCTTGCCAAAAGGACAGTTCCAGTGGGCCCTTGGGCCTTGGATGTGGGGTTCCTCTTCTGCCTCTCTGGGCAACCAGAGCTGAGGTGTCCAGGCAGGTTGCAGGAAAAACACCTGCGAGTGTCAGAGGTGGGCCGGGCACTGGTGGATGAAACAGGACCTACGGGAGGTCGGCTGGTAGGGGCAGGGGTGGTTGTAGTTGTCATCTTACCCCCTTTCCAGCTAGTGGTGGACGGCTTCCGCACCTCCGATGCACGGTTGGCCACATAGGCGTCGGCAATCTGGGCTGCTTTTGAGGCCTCCTTGGGCTCTCGGTCCATAACAAACTGTCGAACCTCCACAGGACAGACATGTAGGAGTTGGTCCTTCACCATGAGGTCCTTTAACTCCTCAAAGGTTGTAACGGACAGTCCTTGGATCCACTGGTCAAAGGTGCGCTGGAGCCCACCCTCCAAATCGCTGTAGCTGTCATGAGGTCCGAGCTGGAGGGTCCGGAATTTTTTTCGGTACACCTCCGGAGTCAGCTGATACTTCCGTACTAGGGCCTGCTTTATGGCCCCATAGTCTCCACTCTGCTCTTGAGGGAGACTGGCAAACGCGTCCAGGGCCTTGCCTCGCAGCCCTGGGGTTAAGTATTGTGCCCATTGTGTTGAGGGCAACTGGTACTGCAAGCAAGTCTTTTCAAATCCCCTCAGAAAGGTGTCCAAATCCCCGTCCTTTTCCATCACAAGAAAGTGCTCCGGTCGGGGCTTAAAGCTGCTGGCATTATTGGACTCACCGTTTAGTGAGGAAGATGTCTGCTGCTGGGCTTTGAGGATATTCAATTCATGGTCTCTCTGGGCTTGGCGCTCTCGCTCGGCTCTCTCAGCCTCTCGCTCGGCCTGAGCCTGGCGCTCGGCTCTCTCAGCCTCTCGCTCGGCTCTCTCAGCCTCTCGATATTGCTGAATGAGGCTTAGCCGTCCCTGCCGGTCATCTGCAGCGAATTGTTGTAGAGCCATCTTCAGGAAAGAGTCCATGTTGCCTCGGTCACTGCTCTGGCTTGCAGTTGATGGTGGGGACTCTGCAGAAGCACTATCCTGGGCTTGGCTTGCCTCCTCTTCTCCAGCACTGGGGGAATGAACGTGCTCTGCGTCCCATTGTAAAAGTTCTTTAATGAGGTCTTGCCTCGTTTTGCCATGGCCATCAATCAACTTGGATCTGCAGAGTGCAGCAAGAACTTCCTTCTTCTGCTGATTGTACCAGGCTTCTGACACAGCATCCATAATTGCCAAATAAAAGATAGGATAGAAAACAAGAGAGAAGGGGAGGGGGTAACTGCTACACGTACAGTATTGTTCCAGGTATATTTAAACACTGAGTTCAATCCTCAAAACTTTTGCAAGTTTTTAGTGAAAGGGATGATTGCTCAAACCAGATCACTAATGCTTTATATATCCCACCGCTTGCCACCAATTTGTCACGAACAGCCGGGGAAGTCCCTCAGAAATCCGCAGCTGTTCACTGATTTGTTACACACGACTACTCTCTAGCGCCCCCCTTGTCTGCAGGCCACTTTTGGTACTGCAGGACAATGCATAAGATGAGGCTGCTGAGCTGATAATGCCAAATATTGGAGGTCTCACAGCAAGGGTAAATGTATATCTCTGATTCCTGCTAATGGAATATTTATATACCTCGGTACCCTTAATGATAGCACTCCAATAATTCTATGCAATAACAATTACGCTGCCACCACCCAGACTTTCTACAGGTAGCTGGGAACCCGTTTCAGATAGCATAAGGCCCTTCGGGGTTTTGGATTCGTATATAAAGCATAAGGAAAGAAACTCTTAAATTTTTATATATTTAATCCGAAAATAGGCAGTGTTTAAAGAATATACAGGAATTTACAAAAGGGAACAATACACATTACGGCATAACAGTTACATAAAATAAAAGGTATAAACGTGAAACTTACTAAGCTTGTGCCATAGAAGTGACGTCTGCTTAGGGAGTAGGAGGGAACTCCAAGAGATGTTAGAATCGGCCAGCATCACCCTTCATGATGCCCTCCTCGTGCTGACTGAGCCCCCAAGACAGGAACTGTCTCTTATGCTCTTGCTAGCCCCCCTTGCCTGTGACATCATTTTATAGTCACTTGTGGGCTGGGCTTGAGATGGTCACAAAGTTCCATAATTCTAGGGTTTTTCATATCTTTGCCCCTGGGTCACACAGGTGAAAGATATTAGCGTCATATTTAATATCTCGATTTTACAGTTACATTGATACCAAACACAACGCCTCTAGCACAATTTTACTGGCCAATACTAATTTGTCGTGATTCCGTCGATCTCCTCGTCAGGTGAGACGGTGCGCTGGGTTCCGCACGACGCAGGGATTCTGGCAATGTGTTTTTCATCTTTCTAGCATTAAAGTCGCACTTCAAAACCTGCTTTGGGAGTTTTCCCGCCAATATTACAAAGAATTGTCTTTCTCTGCAGCTTTTGGCTTTTCTTCTACCATCACCCAAAGTCATAAATACCTTAAGCTTCCAGGCCAATCAGATAATCGCCATGACGACCTGTGGCTGGTGAAGAAGAGGGGGATGAAGTCCCTTCAACAGCTCTACATGACACTATCTATCTATCTATGATTCTATCTATCTATCTATCTATCTATCTAGGATTCTATCTATCTATCTATCTAGGATTCTATCTATCTATCTATCTATCTATCTATCTAAGATTCTATCTATCTATCTATCTATCTATCTAGGATTCTATCTATCTATCTATCTATCTATCTATCTAGGATTCTATCTATCTATCTATCTATCTAGGATTCTATCTATCTATCTATCTATCTAGGATTCTATCTATCTATCTATCTAGGATTCTATCTATCTATCTATCTAGGATTCTATCTATCTATCTAGGATTCTATCTATCTATCTATCTATCTATCTATCTAGGATTCTATCTATCTATCTATCTATCTAGGATTCTATCTATCTATCTATCTATCTAGGATTCTATCTATCTATCTATCTAGGATTCTATCTATCTATCTATCTATCTATCTATCTATCTAGGATTCTATCTATCTATCTATCTAGGATTCTCTCTATCTATCTATCTATCTATCTATCTATCTATCTATCTATCTAGGATTCTATCTATCTATCTATCTAAGATTCTATCTATCTATCTATCTATCTATCTAGGATTCTATCTATCTATCTATCTATCTATCTAGGATTCTATCTATCTATCTAGGATTCTATCTATCTATCTATCTAGGATTCTATCTATCTATCTATCTATCTAGGATTCTATCTATCTATCTATCTATCTATCTATCTATCTAGGATTCTATCTATCTATCTATCTAGGATTCTATCTATCTATCTATCTATCTATCTATCTATCTATCTAGGATTCTATCTATCTATCTATCTATCTATCTATCTATCTAGGATTCTATCTATCTATCTATCTAGGATTCTATCTATCTATCTAGGATTCTATCTATCTATCTATCTATCTATCTATCTATCTATCTAGGATTCTATCTATCTATCTATCTAGGATTCTCTCTATCTATCTATCTATCTATCTAGGATTCTATCTATCTATCTATCTAAGATTCTATCTATCTATCTATCTATCTATCTAGGATTCTATCTATCTATCTATCTATCTATCTATCTAGGATTCTATCTATCTATCTATCTAGGATTCTATCTATCTATCTATCTATCTATCTAGGATTCTATCTATCTATCTATCTATCTAGGATTCTATCTATCTATCTATCTATCTAGGATTCTATCTATCTATCTATCTATCTAGGATTCTATCTATCTATCTATCTATCTATCTATCTATCTATCTATCTATGATTCTATCTATCTATCTATTTATCTATCTAGGATTCTATCTATCTATCTATCTATCTATCTAGGATTCTATCTATCTATCTATCTATCTATCTATCTATCTATCTATCTATCTATCTATCTATCTATCTAGGATTCTATCTATCTATCTATCTAGGATTCTCTCTATCTATCTATCTATCTATCTAGGATTCTATCTATCTATCTATCTATCTAAGATTCTATCTATCTATCTATCTATCTGTTTTGGAAGATTCTTGGTTAAGGAAAGCACGGATCCGGGAGATATTTTTGAGTTGTAATCGGCATGAGTTGAAGAGGGCTTGGATGTGTGGCTTGAAGGATAGAGCAGAGTCGAGGGTTACTCCAAGGCAACGAGCTTGTGAGACTGGGGTGAGTGAGCAACCATCAAGTTTGATGGAAAGGCTTGTTGGAGGAGGTGAGTGAGGAGGAGGAAAGACAATAAACTCTGTTTTGTCCATGTTAAGTTTTAGGAATCGTGCAGAGAAGAAGGATGAAATAGCAGACAGACATTGTGGTATTTTGGTTAGTAGAGAGGTAATGTCAGGTCCAGAGAGGTAGATCTGTGTGTCATCGGCATAGAGATGATACTGGAAGCCGTGGGACTCTATGAGCTGTCCCAAGCCGAAGGTATAGATGGAGAACAGCAGGGGTCCAAGAACTGAGCCTTGAGGGACACCGACAGATAGGGGGCGAGCTGAGGAAGTGGTGTGAGAATGGGAGACGCTGAAAGTTCGGTCGGTTAGGTATGAGGAGATCCAAGATAGGGCCAAGTCTGTGATGCCCAGAGATGAGAGAATCTGTAGTAGGAGGGAATGGTCTACTGTGTCGAAGGCAGAGGACAGGTCCAGGAGGAGGAGGATAGAGTAGTGTCGCTTGGCTTTGGCGGTTAGTAGATCATTGGTGACTTTGGTTAGGGCAGTTTCGGTAGAATGATGTGGTCGGAAGCCAGATTGAAGCCGGTCAAAGAGGGAGCAGGAGGAGAGGTATGAGGACAATTCAAGATGGACATGCTGTTCCAGTAGTTTTGAGGCATAGGGGAGAAGGGATATGGGGCGATAGTTTGACACAGAGGATGGGTCAAGGGAGGGCTTTTTGAGGATGGGTGTATCTATCTATCTATCTAGGATTCTATCTATCTATCTATCTATCTATCTAGGATTCTCTCTATCTATCTATCTATCTATCTAGGATTCTATCTATCTATCTATCTATCTATCTATCATTCTATCTATCTATCTATCTATCTATCTAGGATTCTATCTATCTATCTATCTATCTAGGATTCTCTCTATCTATCTATCTAGGATTCTATCTATCTATCTATCTAGGATTCTATCTATCTATCTAGGATTCTCTCTATCTATCTATCTATCTATCTAGGATTCTATCTATCTATCTATCTAAGATTCTATCTATCTATCTATCTATCTATCTAGGATTCTATCTATCTATCTATCTATCTAGGATTCTATCTATCTATCTATCTATCTATCTAGGATTCTATCGATCTATCTATCTATCTATCTATCTAGGATTCTATCTATCTATCTATCTAGGATTCTATCTATCTATCTATCTAGGATTCTATCTATCTATCTATCTATCTAGGATTCTATCTATCTATCTATCTATCTAGGATTCTATCTATCTATCTATCTAGGATTCTATCTATCTATCTATCTATCTAGGATTCTATCTATCTATCTATCTATCTATCTAGGATTCTATCTATCTATCTATCTATCTAGGATTCTATCTATCTATCTAAGATTCTATCTATCTATCTATCTATCTATCTATCTATCTATCTATCTAGGATTCTATCTATCTATCTATCTAGGATTCTCTCTATCTATCTATCTATCTATCTATCTATCTATCTATCTATCTATCTAGGATTCTATCTATCTATCTATCTATCTAAGATTCTATCTATCTATCTATCTATCTAGGATTCTATCTATCTATCTATCTATCTATCTATCTATCTATCTATCTATCTAGGATTCTATCTATCTATCTATCTATCTATCTAGGATTCTATCTATCTATCTATCTATCTAGGATTCTCTCTATCTATCTATCTATCTATCTAGGATTCTATCTATCTATCTATCTATCTATCTATCTATCTATCTAGGATTCTATCTATCTATCTATCTAGGATTCTCTCTATCTATCTATCTATCTATCTATCTAGGATTCTATCTATCTATCTATCTATCTAGGATTCTATCTATCTATCTATCTATCTAGGATTCTATCTATCTATCTATCTATCTATCTAGGATTCTATCTATCTATCTATCTATCTAGGATTCTATCTATCTATCTATCTATCTAGGATTCTATCTATCTATCTATCTATCTATCTATCTAGGATTCTATCTATCTATCTATCTAGGATTCTATCTATCTATCTATCTATCTATCTATCTATCTAGGATTCTATCTATCTATCTATCTAGGTTTCTCTCTATCTATCTATCTATCTATCTAGGATTCTATCTATCTATCTATCTATCTATCTATCTATCTATCTAAGATTCTATCTATCTATCTATCTATCTATCTAGGATTCTATCTATCTATCTATCTATCTAGGATTCTATCTATCTATCTATCTATCTATCTAGGATTCTATCTATCTATCTATCTATCTAGGATTCTATCTATCTATCTATCTATCTATCTATCTAGGATTCTATCTATCTATCTAAGATTCTATCTATCTATCTAGGATTCTATCTATCTATCTATCTAGGATTCTCTCTATCTATCTATCTATCTATCTATCTATCTATCTAGGATTCTATCTATCTATCTATCTATCTAAGATTCTATCTATCTATCTATCTATCTAGGATTCTATCTATCTATCTATCTATCTATCTAGGATTCTATCTATCTATCTATCTATCTAGGATTCTATCTATCTATCTATCTAGGATTCTATCTATCTATCTATCTATCTATCTAGGATTCTATCTATCTATCTAGGATTCTATCTATCTATCTATCTATCTATCTATCTATCTATCTATCTATCTAGGATTCTATCTATCTATCTAGGATTCTCTCTATCTATCTATCTAGGATTCTATCTATCTATCTATCTATCTAAGATTCTATCTATCTATCTATCTATCTATCTAGGATTCTATCTATCTATCTATCTATCTATCTAGGATTCTATCTATCTATCTAGGATTCTATCTATCTATCTATCTATCTAGGATTCTATCTATCTATCTATCTAGGATTCTCTCTATCTATCTATCTATCTATCTATCTATCTAGGATTCTATCTATCTATCTATCTATCTAGGATTCTATCTATCTATCTATCTATCTATCTAGGATTCTATCTATCTATCTATCTATCTAGGATTCTATCTATCTATCTATCTATCTAGGATTCTATCTATCTATCTATCTATCTATCTAGGATTCTATCTATCTATCTATCTATCTATCTATCTATCTATCTAGGATTCTATCTATCTATCTATCTAGGATTCTATCTATCTATCTATCTATCTAGGATTCTATCTATCTATCTATCTAGGTTTCTCTCTATCTATCTATCTATCTATCTATCTAGGATTCTATCTATCTATCTATCTATCTATCTAAGATTCTATCTATCTATCTATCTATCTATCTAGGATTCTATCTATCTATCTATCTATCTATCTATCTAGGATTCTATCTATCTATCTATCTATCTATCTATCTATCTATCTATCTATCTATCTAGGATTCTATCTATCTATCTATCTATCTATCTAGGATTCTATCTATCTATCTATCTATCTATCTAGGATTCTATCTATCTATCTAAGATTCTATCTATCTATCTAGGATTCTATCTATCTATCTATCTATCTAGGATTCTCTCTATCTATCTATCTATCTATCTATCTATCTATCTATCTATCTAGGATTCTATCTATCTATCTATCTATCTATCTATCTATCTAAGATTCTATCTATCTATCTATCTATCTAGGATTCTATCTATCTATCTATCTATCTATCTATCTATCTATCTAGGATTCTATCTATCTATCTATCTATCTAGGATTCTATCTATCTATCTATCTATCTAGGATTCTATCTATCTATCTATCTATCTATCTATCTATCTAGGATTCTATCTATCTATCTAAGATTCTATCTATCTATCTAGGATTCTATCTATCTATCTATCTATCTATCTAGGATTCTCTCTATCTATCTATCTATCTATCTATCTATCTATCTATCTATCTATCTAGGATTCTAGGATCTAGGATGGCCTGAGCCTGGCGCTCGGCTCTCTCAGCCTCTCGCTCGGCTCTCTCAGCCTCTCGATATTGCTGAATGAGGCTTAGCCGTCCCTGCCGGTCATCTGCAGCGAATTGTTGTAGAGCCATCTTCAGGAAAGAGTCCATGTTGCCTCGGTCACTGCTCTGGCTTGCAGTTGATGGTGGGGACTCTGCAGAAGCACTATCCTGGGCTTGGCTTGCCTCCTCTTCTCCAGCACTGGGGGAATGAACGTGCTCTGCGTCCCATTGTAAAAGTTCTTTAATGAGGTCTTGCCTCGTTTTGCCATGGCCATCAATCAACTTGGATCTGCAGAGTGCAGCAAGAACTTCCTTCTTCTGCTGATTGTACCAGGCTTCTGACACAGCATCCATAATTGCCAAATAAAAGATAGGATAGAAAACAAGAGAGAAGGGGAGGGGGTAACTGCTACACGTACAGTATTGTTCCAGGTATATTTAAACACTGAGTTCAATCCTCAAAACTTTTGCAAGTTTTTAGTGAAAGGGATGATTGCTCAAACCAGATCACTAATGCTTTATATATCCCACCGCTTGCCACCAATTTGTCACGAACAGCCGGGGAAGTCCCTCAGAAATCCGCAGCTGTTCACTGATTTGTTACACACGACTACTCTCTAGCGCCCCCCTTGTCTGCAGGCCACTTTTGGTACTGCAGGACAATGCATAAGATGAGGCTGCTGAGCTGATAATGCCAAATATTGGAGGTCTCACAGCAAGGGTAAATGTATATCTCTGATTCCTGCTAATGGAATATTTATATACCTCGGTACCCTTAATGATAGCACTCCAATAATTCTATGCAATAACAATTACGCTGCCACCACCCAGACTTTCTACAGGTAGCTGGGAACCCGTTTCAGATAGCATAAGGCCCTTCGGGGTTTTGGATTCGTATATAAAGCATAAGGAAAGAAACTCTTAAATTTTTATATATTTAATCCGAAAATAGGCAGTGTTTAAAGAATATACAGGAATTTACAAAAGGGAACAATACACATTACGGCATAACAGTTACATAAAATAAAAGGTATAAACGTGAAACTTACTAAGCTTGTGCCATAGAAGTGACGTCTGCTTAGGGAGTAGGAGGGAACTCCAAGAGATGTTAGAATCGGCCAGCATCACCCTTCATGATGCCCTCCTCGTGCTGACTGAGCCCCCAAGACAGGAACTGTCTCTTATGCTCTTGCTAGCCCCCCTTGCCTGTGACATCATTTTATAGTCACTTGTGGGCTGGGCTTGAGATGGTCACAAAGTTCCATAATTCTAGGGTTTTTCATATCTTTGCCCCTGGGTCACACAGGTGAAAGATATTAGCGTCATATTTAATATCTCGATTTTACAGTTACATTGATACCAAACACAACGCCTCTAGCACAATTTTACTGGCCAATACTAATTTGTCGTGATTCCGTCGATCTCCTCGTCAGGTGAGACGGTGCGCTGGGTTCCGCACGACGCAGGGATTCTGGCAATGTGTTTTTCATCTTTCTAGCATTAAAGTCGCACTTCAAAACCTGCTTTGGGAGTTTTCCCGCCAATATTACAAAGAATTGTCTTTCTCTGCAGCTTTTGGCTTTTCTTCTACCATCACCCAAAGTCATAAATACCTTAAGCTTCCAGGCCAATCAGATAATCGCCATGACGACCTGTGGCTGGTGAAGAAGAGGGGGATGAAGTCCCTTCAACAGCTCTACATGACACTATCTATCTATCTATGATTCTATCTATCTATCTATCTATCTATCTAGGATTCTATCTATCTATCTATCTAGGATTCTATCTATCTATCTATCTATCTATCTATCTATCTATCTATCTAAGATTCTATCTATCTATCTATCTATCTATCTAGGATTCTATCTATCTATCTATCTATCTATCTATCTAGGATTCTATCTATCTATCTATCTATCTAGGATTCTATCTATCTATCTATCTATCTAGGATTCTATCTATCTATCTATCTAGGATTCTATCTATCTATCTATCTAGGATTCTATCTATCTATCTAGGATTCTATCTATCTATCTATCTATCTATCTATCTATCTATCTAGGATTCTATCTATCTATCTATCTATCTAGGATTCTATCTATCTATCTATCTATCTAGGATTCTATCTATCTATCTATCTAGGATTCTATCTATCTATCTATCTATCTATCTATCTAGGATTCTATCTATCTATCTATCTAGGATTCTCTCTATCTATCTATCTATCTATCTATCTATCTATCTATCTATCTAGGATTCTATCTATCTATCTATCTAAGATTCTATCTATCTATCTATCTATCTATCTATCTAGGATTCTATCTATCTATCTATCTATCTATCTAGGATTCTATCTATCTATCTAGGATTCTATCTATCTATCTATCTAGGATTCTATCTATCTATCTATCTATCTATCTATCTATCTAGGATTCTATCTATCTATCTATCTATCTATCTATCTAGGATTCTATCTATCTATCTATCTAGGATTCTATCTATCTATCTATCTATCTATCTATCTATCTATCTATCTAGGATTCTATCTATCTATCTATCTATCTATCTATCTATCTAGGATTCTATCTATCTATCTATCTAGGATTCTATCTATCTATCTAGGATTCTATCTATCTATCTATCTATCTATCTATCTAGGATTCTATCTATCTATCTATCTATCTAGGATTCTCTCTATCTATCTATCTATCTATCTATCTAGGATTCTATCTATCTATCTATCTAAGATTCTATCTATCTATCTATCTATCTATCTAGGATTCTATCTATCTATCTATCTATCTATCTATCTAGGATTCTATCTATCTATCTATCTAGGATTCTATCTATCTATCTATCTATCTATCTAGGATTCTATCTATCTATCTATCTATCTAGGATTCTATCTATCTATCTATCTATCTAGGATTCTATCTATCTATCTATCTATCTAGGATTCTATCTATCTATCTATCTATCTATCTATCTATCTATCTATCTATCTATCTATCTATGATTCTATCTATCTATCTATTTATCTATCTAGGATTCTATCTATCTATCTATCTATCTATCTAGGATTCTATCTATCTATCTATCTATCTATCTATCTATCTATCTATCTATCTATCTATCTATCTAGGATTCTATCTATCTATCTATCTAGGATTCTCTCTATCTATCTATCTATCTAGGATTCTATCTATCTATCTATCTATCTAAGATTCTATCTATCTATCTATCTGTTTTGGAAGATTCTTGGTTAAGGAAAGCACGGATCCGGGAGATATTTTTGAGTTGTAATCGGCATGAGTTGAAGAGGGCTTGGATGTGTGGCTTGAAGGATAGAGCAGAGTCGAGGGTTACTCCAAGGCAACGAGCTTGTGAGACTGGGGTGAGTGAGCAACCATCAAGTTTGATGGAAAGGCTTGTTGGAGGAGGTGAGTGAGGAGGAGGAAAGACAATAAACTCTGTTTTGTCCATGTTAAGTTTTAGGAATCGTGCAGAGAAGAAGGATGAAATAGCAGACAGACATTGTGGTATTTTGGTTAGTAGAGAGGTAATGTCAGGTCCAGAGAGGTAGATCTGTGTGTCATCGGCATAGAGATGATACTGGAAGCCGTGGGACTCTATGAGCTGTCCCAAGCCGAAGGTATAGATGGAGAACAGCAGGGGTCCAAGAACTGAGCCTTGAGGGACACCGACAGATAGGGGGCGAGCTGAGGAAGTGGTGTGAGAATGGGAGACGCTGAAAGTTCGGTCGGTTAGGTATGAGGAGATCCAAGATAGGGCCAAGTCTGTGATGCCCAGAGATGAGAGAATCTGTAGTAGGAGGGAATGGTCTACTGTGTCGAAGGCAGAGGACAGGTCCAGGAGGAGGAGGATAGAGTAGTGTCGCTTGGCTTTGGCGGTTAGTAGATCATTGGTGACTTTGGTTAGGGCAGTTTCGGTAGAATGATGTGGTCGGAAGCCAGATTGAAGCCGGTCAAAGAGGGAGCAGGAGGAGAGGTATGAGGACAATTCAAGATGGACATGCTGTTCCAGTAGTTTTGAGGCATAGGGGAGAAGGGATATGGGGCGATAGTTTGACACAGAGGATGGGTCAAGGGAGGGCTTTTTGAGGATGGGTGTATCTATCTATCTATCTAGGATTCTATCTATCTATCTATCTATCTATCTAGGATTCTCTCTATCTATCTATCTATCTATCTATCTAGGATTCTATCTATCTATCTATCTATCTATCTATCTATCTATCTATCTATCTATCATTCTATCTATCTATCTATCTATCTATCTATCTAGGATTCTATCTATCTATCTATCTATCTAGGATTCTCTCTATCTATCTATCTAGGATTCTATCTATCTATCTATCTAGGATTCTATCTATCTATCTAGGATTCTCTCTATCTATCTATCTATCTATCTAGGATTCTATCTATCTATCTATCTATCTATCTAAGATTCTATCTATCTATCTATCTATCTATCTAGGATTCTATCTATCTATCTATCTATCTATCTAGGATTCTATCTATCTATCTATCTATCTATCTATCTAGGATTCTATCGATCTATCTATCTATCTATCTATCTAGGATTCTATCTATCTATCTATCTAGGATTCTATCTATCTATCTATCTAGGATTCTATCTATCTATCTATCTATCTAGGATTCTATCTATCTATCTATCTATCTATCTAGGATTCTATCTATCTATCTATCTAGGATTCTATCTATCTATCTATCTATCTAGGATTCTATCTATCTATCTATCTATCTAGGATTCTATCTATCTATCTATCTATCTATCTAGGATTCTATCTATCTATCTAAGATTCTATCTATCTATCTATCTATCTATCTATCTATCTATCTATCTAGGATTCTATCTATCTATCTATCTAGGATTCTCTCTATCTATCTATCTATCTATCTATCTAGGATTCTATCTATCTATCTATCTATCTATCTAAGATTCTATCTATCTATCTATCTATCTAGGATTCTATCTATCTATCTATCTATCTATCTATCTATCTAGGATTCTATCTATCTATCTATCTATCTATCTAGGATTCTATCTATCTATCTAGGATTCTCTCTATCTATCTATCTATCTAGGATTCTATCTATCTATCTATCTATCTATCTATCTATCTAGGATTCTATCTATCTATCTATCTAGGATTCTCTCTATCTATCTATCTATCTATCTATCTATCTATCTAGGATTCTATCTATCTATCTATCTATCTAGGATTCTATCTATCTATCTATCTATCTAGGATTCTATCTATCTATCTATCTATCTAGGATTCTATCTATCTATCTATCTATCTAGGATTCTATCTATCTATCTATCTATCTATCTATCTAGGATTCTATCTATCTATCTATCTATCTATCTATCTAGGATTCTATCTATCTATCTATCTAGGATTCTATCTATCTATCTATCTATCTATCTATCTAGGATTCTATCTATCTATCTATCTATCTAGGTTTCTCTCTATCTATCTATCTATCTATCTATCTATCTAGGATTCTATCTATCTATCTATCTATCTATCTATCTAAGATTCTATCTATCTATCTATCTATCTATCTAGGATTCTATCTATCTATCTATCTAGGATTCTATCTATCTATCTATCTATCTATCTATCTATCTATCTAGGATTCTATCTATCTATCTAAGATTCTATCTATCTATCTAGGATTCTATCTATCTATCTATCTAGGATTCTCTCTATCTATCTATCTATCTATCTATCTATCTAGGATTCTATCTATCTATCTATCTATCTATCTAAGATTCTATCTATCTATCTATCTATCTATCTAGGATTCTATCTATCTATCTATCTATCTATCTAGGATTCTATCTATCTATCTATCTATCTAGGATTCTATCTATCTATCTATCTATCTATCTAGGATTCTATCTATCTATCTATCTATCTATCTAGGATTCTATCTATCTATCTAGGATTCTATCTATCTATCTATCTATCTATCTATCTAGGATTCTATCTATCTATCTATCTAGGATTCTCTCTATCTATCTATCTAGGATTCTATCTATCTATCTATCTATCTAAGATTCTATCTATCTATCTATCTATCTATCTAGGATTCTATCTATCTATCTATCTATCTATCTATCTATCTATCTATCTATCTATCTATCTAGGATTCTATCTATCTATCTAGGATTCTATCTATCTATCTATCTATCTATCTATCTATCTAGGATTCTATCTATCTATCTATCTATCTAGGATTCTCTCTATCTATCTATCTATCTATCTATCTATCTATCTAGGATTCTATCTATCTATCTATCTATCTAGGATTCTATCTATCTATCTATCTATCTAGGATTCTATCTATCTATCTATCTATCTAGGATTCTATCTATCTATCTATCTATCTAGGATTCTATCTATCTATCTATCTATCTATCTAGGATTCTATCTATCTATCTATCTATCTATCTATCTATCTATCTATCTAGGATTCTATCTATCTATCTATCTAGGATTCTATCTATCTATCTATCTATCTAGGATTCTATCTATCTATCTATCTAGGTTTCTCTCTATCTATCTATCTATCTATCTATCTATCTAGGATTCTATCTATCTATCTATCTATCTAAGATTCTATCTATCTATCTATCTATCTATCTAGGATTCTATCTATCTATCTATCTATCTAGGATTCTATCTATCTATCTATCTATCTATCTATCTATCTATCTATCTATCTAGGATTCTATCTATCTATCTATCTATCTATCTATCTAGGATTCTATCTATCTATCTATCTATCTAGGATTCTATCTATCTATCTAAGATTCTATCTATCTATCTAGGATTCTATCTATCTATCTATCTATCTAGGATTCTCTCTATCTATCTATCTATCTATCTATCTATCTAGGATTCTATCTATCTATCTATCTATCTAAGATTCTATCTATCTATCTATCTATCTATCTATCTAGGATTCTATCTATCTATCTATCTATCTATCTATCTATCTATCTATCTAGGATTCTATCTATCTATCTATCTATCTAGGATTCTATCTATCTATCTATCTATCTAGGATTCTATCTATCTATCTATCTATCTATCTATCTAGGATTCTATCTATCTATCTAAGATTCTATCTATCTATCTAGGATTCTATCTATCTATCTATCTAGGATTCTCTCTATCTATCTATCTATCTATCTATCTATCTAGGATTCTATCTATCTATCTATCTATCTATCTAGATTCTATCTATCTATCTATCTATCTATCTAGGATTCTATCTATCTATCTATCTATCTATCTATCTATCTAGGATTCTATCTATCTATCTATCTATCTAGGATTCTATCTATCTATCTATCTATCTAGGATTCTATCTATCTATCTATCTATCTATCTAGGATTCTATCTATCTATCTAGGATTCTATCTATCTATCTATCTATCTATCTATCTATCTAGGATTCTATCTATCTATCTATCTAGGATTCTCTCTATCTATCTATCTAGGATTCTATCTATCTATCTATCTATCTAAGATTCTATCTATCTATCTATCTATCTATCTATCTAGGATTCTATCTATCTATCTATCTATCTAGGATTCTATCTATCTATCTAGGATTCTATCTATCTATCTATCTATCTATCTATCTATCTATCTATCTAGGATTCTATCTATCTATCTATCTATCTATCTATCTATCTATCTATCTATCTATCTATCTAAGATTCTATCTATCTATCT